>NC_044006.1:5428333-5729907 GCF_900496995.4 Aquila chrysaetos chrysaetos
CCTTTTCCCAAAACTGCTGCTTTGTATTTTGTATAATGTTCAGAAAGGATTTAGATGAAGTTTATTTTCTGAGGCACAAGAACTGCTTTGTCCTCTTCCCCATCCTACTGATATTACTACAAATTTTACACCATTTTCTGTTCTTTTGTGGAAGCAGTCAGAAAACATCCATCCATTTTTTTCAGACTCTTGACTATTCATGCTTATTTGTGCAAAGTATTTTCTCAAGATGTTTGAAAAACTAAGGTCCAAACTTTCTTTAAACAACTTCATAACGTTAAGTAATAATTTGTATAGTCAATTTACTGTGTGGGTTTTTTCATCCTGTTTAATATAAAATGTTTGTTAGTGATCGAAGCTTAAATTAGGGGAGGAAAAAAACCCAGGAACATTTTAACAGGTTTTTTTTTTTTTTTTTTTTTTTTCCCCCATGGGGTATGATCAGTTATGTTAGCAGAGTTCCGGGCTAGAGGTTTTGTTGGGGTTTGTTTGTTTGTTTTAATCTTTGCTGTGGAAGAATTCTGAGAGGTTTGGTCAGCTCTTGTCTTGCAGACAAAGTAGTGCCTATGGTTTGTGCTATTAATCTGTGGCATTTGGAGTAGTTTATTTTTTAATGGTCTTAAACTGTGTAGTAGCACAGTCTACTTTATTGCAGCCAATATAGAAAATTTAAAGTGTCTTTCACTAAAATACATTATATCAAAGGTCCAGAATTCTAAATTCTAATAAAAAGTAACAGACTTAGAGAAAAATATTTTTTTTTTTAAATCCAAAAGCGCTGTGTGCAGAGGAAAAGGTGCATCCAGATAACTCTGTTACAATTAAGGTGTGACATGTATCTCTCCCTGTTCCTTGATATATTACTTTTTCAGTAGGATGAGACTGACAACTTTTATCACATTGGGATTAGTCCTGCAGGTCTAAAGACCTTCTTTGAGAATCTCGAAGTGGAAATGTTGATTTATTGAATGGAAGCTGTTTTGAAATGTTCCAGTTTGGGTTATTTGTCAGAAACCAAACCAAATATCAAGGCAAATAGATGTTTATAAACAATGCAGGTTGATGTTGTAACATTTTTCCCACTGCAAATTTGATTTTCAGGTGTGTAAAAGGTCTTATTTGAAGATTCTAATTTTCTTTAAATCCTTGATTTTCTTCCCTGGTAGAAAACTGTTACAAATAAAAACACAATCAGATTTTGACTCATATTTAAGTTTTTTAATTGTAAGTCTATTTTTTAAAGAAGAAGAGTAATTATCCAAATGAGACTGTAGAAAACCTTTGAACTGCACCAGTGGTTTCTCCAACTTGGACTTTAAATGGATATTTACAATTTTATATGAACTATAGAATTAGGCTAACAAAACAGTATGCTGGCTATAGCTTTTTTCTGATCTTAAATATTTTATGCATGATGTATAAAGGAGTTTACTGATTAAATGCCTATCTTAAATATAATAGAGGTCACTTGCCTTGTTTTTTTCTATGATTACATAAGTCATCTTAGTTGAAAATCTATGTATATCTTTAGAAAAGGAGGAGGGGACGATGAAGTCAAAGGACTGACAGTTTATATAGTGTGCTCAGAAATTAAATAAGTAGAAACCCTGGATAGATTTAAAGAGTATTAATGGAGATATTTTTATCAACCCACTTAAGATCTTATATCTAATCAACTGTTAATTGGTCTCAAAGGCACTTGGTTGACAAAATGGCCATGTGCAAAATAGTTTCTGTGAGGAATTTAGTGCAATCTATTTCAAAAAGTATTGTTGGCCCAAAAACACCTGTGGAAAAGTGTAAAGGAAATGTACTTCTGGGAGAAAATTCTCGTTTCTGCTCCCACTCCAGATTATTTCACCTGTCAGTATATGTAGGGTCCCACATGGTGTAATTGTTCCATCCTCTTGAAGCTTAGAATCAGTGATCTTTTCCAGTTAGATTATTTTCTTTCTGACATGATTCAGTATTTTTCTCTCATTTACATTTCTTAATCTGAAACAAAGTTCTTATGCCACTTATGGGAACAGGCTGAGTAAAATAAGTGTATATACACATTAAAAAGGTTCTAGTGGAAACCTAGATAGAGGTAAAAGTAGTTTTGGTAACCATAGCCATCTCTAAGAACAGCCTAAATGACTTCACTAATTTTTAAAATGTCTTATTTTCTGTACAGTGATTCTAGTGGGGAAATGGAGCTCAAATGTTGTTATGGTTCTAAGAATTTTTTCTTCCTTTGGAAATTTTGTAACACGTACAACACATGCACTTTCATTCCCATTGTTACCCAATAAAAAGGGAACAATGACTGATTTCCTGTTTTGCAGGGTTTTTGTCCAGAAGCATATACTATTCATTATGTATGCTGTTGGTAGAGATTAATTTTTCTCTTACAGAAGGCTTAAATTCTTTTCCTTCCCTGGCCGTTAAGCTTTGTAGGACTTCTTTTAGGTAAAATGTGCAGTGAATACCCAAGTAATTAATCTTTAGTCTATACCGAGATAAACCTCCTTACTCTAGTGGAATTTAAGAGTTCTTTCTTGGCTTTTCTTACAGAAACCTTTTTTTCATTTAGCCTTACTTTTGCCTTTACTTGAGATAATAGGGTCATTTTGTGTTAAGCAAAGGATGCTGCAAGCTTAAAGTGATTCTGAAGATGTGCACATGTGATCAAGATGAGGCCAAGCATTCAGTGGAAAGTTCCATATGAGAGTGAAGCAAACCTAAAGTAAAACCTCAGTCTAAATGTACTAGAAGCTATCTATCTTCAATATTACTGGTTGCCTATCTACCTGTAATTATACAAGAAATTCTTTGGCTTGGTGACCATGTTTCTAAAACTGCAAGGTACCACTACTTAATAACAACTTTTCTGTTAATCGCGTTTTTATTAATCACATATGACTAGACTGAGAAATTTAGATAGTTTTAATCAACAATGACTTCTCTCACACTGTTTTAAAAATACAACTGTTATGTATTTTTTAAAAAGAATGACATTTAGAAGCTTAAGGTTTTACATCTTATTAGTTCTCAGTAAGTCTTGTTTCTAGGATAGTATGTGTAACTTGAGGGTTTTATACTGAACTATGCTGTAGTTGATATCATCCCCATTGTACATGTAGAAGAACGTAAGAATTCACCATAGAGGCTGCATGCAAAACGTTCTTTTCTTGTATAACACTCAGTTCTCTGACTTGTTCATACAGCTCCAAACGGCTTCTGTGGGAACTGCATGCTCGTATCTGAAGCTAAAACGGTTTTCTTTATTCAGTGTAATTATCTCGTGGAAGTCTCTGATGTCCATTTCCAGACTCCTTACCCTATAAAACTGTAACCTTAAGGTTTTGCTGATGTATTTCCAATTCCACCGTGGGGGTGGGAGCCGGGCAGGCCCGAGCAGCTTCCAGGCCGCTAGGTGGCAGTGTTAGGTAGGCTTTAGCAGTAGAGTAGGCCGCATGAATGGATTGGGATCAAATAGTGAGAATTGATTAAAAAGTTTGTACAGGTTAGTTGTCTTGCTTGAATATAGTTTTCTGTAATAAGTAGATATTTTTTTTCTTGCCCCTCCACTACTGACAGCTTTTCATCTTTTCTTGAGGGGCAGCTTTCTTTTACTAGGTCTGCTAAACTACCCCTTATTTTTTGATTACTTAGGTCCAGAAGAGCTGCCTCATTGTATGTCACTTAAAAATTTAAAACAATAATGTTGTTAGACAGTAATTTCTCTAGATTGAAATGAATGTTAAAGCCCCTTAAAAAGAAAATAAGTAATACCATAGATTTAAGAACTACTGTGTGATAAGGTCTCAGGGGAGAGCTTATTGGTCTCTACAACTACCTGAAAGGAGGTTGTAGCAAGGTGGGTGTCAGTTTCTTTTCCCAAGTAACAAGTGATAGGATGAGAGGAAATGGCCTCAAGTTGCTTCAGGGGAGGTTTAGACTGGATATTAGGGAAAAAGTTCTTCACCAAAAGGGTTGTCAAGCGTTGGAATGGGCTGCCCAGGGAAGTGGTTGAGTTGCCACCCCTGGAGGTATTTAAAAGATGAGTAGATGTGGCGCTTAGGGACATGGTTTAGTGGTGGACTTGGCAGTGTTAGGTTTACGGCTGATCTCAAAGTTAAAGGTCTATTGCCAACCTAAATGATTCTGTGATAGCCTTATGTGTAATTTTTGTCTTGTGTTCTCCTTAAAAAACTCTAAATAACACAGATTATATTTATACACTGATAACACATGCATTCATATATACTGCCCTTTGCTTTCCAGTTGCAGATCTCTGCAGCATTAGGTCTTGCCAGCATGGCAGTTCATTGCTACATTAAGTTCCTTTAGGGAACATTGTATGAAAACCAAGGGATATGTAAATCGCAGCGCAAGAGTACAAATGGCTAAAATTATGCTGTTATTAAATCTCTTGTTTGTTTCTATGTGAAGAATTAGTAACAGCCATATGAATTGTTGTGTTTAACAAAATACAAATTGTGATTTATGAAGTGGAATCAGGTATGTGGTTAGGACAACACCAAGAGACACAAAGTACAAAGAAATATCTTTCAGTGCTAGTGTTGAAAATGGGAGGAAAGCAGCAAATCTCTGACAGGAACTTTCAGTTCAGAATGCCTACTTGGGGGAAGAGGAGCAGTGAGCAATTGGGATTTAAGGAAGCAGTTCAGTTTGTGCAAGGTGTTGGATTTTGAGTTTCTCAGTTCACAAAATAAAGAAATAATGGTGCTTTTTAATGGTAGAGACTACCAGAAAGCCTACAGACAGAGCAAGACTTCTTTATGATTCTTCTGCTATTTCTGTGGTTGAAATTCAGCCATATACAGCAGACTAGCAGGAAGCTATCTGGCACCAATTATTTAACTTGCAACCCTCTACTGGAGGATCTAGATCATGAATAAAATTTAAGCTGTGCCTCAGTTCAAACATTAATTTCATTGTCTGTAAATTACATGATATAACCAATCTATAGATTGATTACTTTAGAATTCTTTCTAGGTTTGAAGATCTTAAAATATCATGTAGCCATATGTAATTATTAACATATAATCAGGAATGTATTTGGAAGAATTTGTGTGTATCACAGTTTCCCTTTATTACCTCTGAATCTCCCTTTTGAAACAGAACAGCTCTTTATTGTTCTTTGAACTCCAAAAGCTTTTCTACAATAGTTTTCCTTGAAAGCAGGTCCACTGCATTGTCAGGAATTTGTAGTTCTGTAGCGTTATGTCTAATTTAATTTAAACCAACAAATTCTGCAAATTGCTGCTTGTCCTCAAATCTCTTTCAAATGGTAAAAGATGTCATTCTTGTTACTTGTTTACTACTCGACGTAGAAAAGTCTCAGGTTTTACAAAAAATGAGTTGCAAAGTTATATAGAAGTGTCTGAATGGTTTCCTGAGCTTCCTCCTGCCCTGTCCCTGATTCAGCCTAGTGGGTGGTCTATCAGCTGCTGTAGTTGATCATGAAGTTAGACAAGGCAGTGCGAGAGTTCACATTGCATAGCGGCTGCAGAGCTCTTTAGTACGTAGTCACTTCACAATATACAAGCTGCTTATGGTATTTTTTATTCCTTTCTGGCAGTAGAGCCTAGCATGACTTCCAGTTCGGCAAGGTCACCTTAGATGTTTGCTACAAATGGTGGAACTTCTGCTGTTGAAGCTAAAGTTAAACTTTAAAAGCTGTCCTGAATTGAGATGTAAAAGTTGGTCTAAACTCTTGTGAAGTGACCCATTTATTTAATTGGGTTTAGGCTAGTTCCTTAAACTTGTGGCAGCTATTAGGGTGCATGATTGGGGGTGGGGGGGGGACACGACCAAAACAACAACAACAAAAAAAAAACCCAACCAAATGAAAAAACCACCCCAAAACTCTTGAAAATTTGTGTCACTTTACCACCCCTGGACATTTCCAGGGCTTGCCTGCCATAAATTTTTGCACGCTAAAATATAAAGTTACTGCAACGTGTTTTCCCGGAAAGCTCTATTTCCATTTTGCATCTCTTAAGAGGTTTTCCTTTTCTTTTCTTTGAATATGTCAACTTTGAGCAATATTGATGGTGATGATAAAACTGTGAGAGCTATTGCTGCAGGTGCATTTATATTTTCAATCACACGTGAATTCTGCCTCTGTGCGCCTTCTTGGCAAGCAGTAGCTCATTTTCAAGAGACACTGATGGCTTACTACTGAGTTCTTTCCACCGCCACAGAGCAGCAGTTGAAGACAATTCAGAGCACTGGAGGTAATTGCTTGGTGACAGGCAGAGCTTAATGTGTTTGAACTGCCTAAAGGGCTGAGCTGACTCTAAAGAACTGCAAAAATTACAAAACTCAATAAGCAAACAGGGCCTGGCCCCAAGCCTACATTTCAAAGAGGCTGTGTGACCAATCAGCTAGTGCTAGGATGCAGCATGGGAATCCCTATATTACACAAAGGGACAAAACTAGGAAGGCACTCTTGCATCCAGTGAGTATACCCAGAGGGCACACATATATTACAGAAAGCATATGTGACATGTCATGAAAATATGGGGGAAAAAAACCCCAGCTGGCTGCTTTCCTGGATGCCTGGCAGCCGGGTATTCAGAAAGGTGGGCACTCTTCTGATGAATAATGTATTCTATGTGTTTAAAGTACTACGTACACATCATACATTTGGTCAATGCCTATGTCTGTTGCATACACGCAGTGTCTGTCCAGATGAAGGCAATGCATGTGAGGGTGATGCAAAATCACTCGCCACTTTGCAGGTTTTATTTGCTGGGTGCCACAGAGGCTGCTACTCAGTACTCTGTAAAAGGCATCCAGACTTTGTGAAATGGCCGCATTCATTCATTGTACAAGTCCATCAGAGTGAGAAGAATAATATTTCAGGAAGGAATTGGGCCTGAAGAAAGTAAGCAAGAGGGGTTGTCATTAAAATTTAGGGAGGAAGATTTAAAGATAAATATCAGAATGCTCTGGAAAGACATTTCCCAGAGCAGCAAGCTTTGTAGGCCAAATTACGCAAGCCGCTGCTCCCAGCTACTTTTTCTGTGATACATGCCCAGTCTTCTCTAGGTAGATTTCTTACAGCTATGAATTGCCAAAGGTATAACAGCAGGAATATTCCCAGCACTGGCATAACTTAGAGCGTTTACTTTCAAAGAAAATATTTTATTCAGGTGTCTGAAATCTCCTGATATGAGGGGAAGGGGGGGGGGGGAAGTTCAGGCTAATAAGCTGTGAATATTTCATTAGTGATGAAGCATTTTTCTTAAGAGAGGACTTTTTAAAGAAAAAAGTGAGGAGAAATCAGAATCTAAACATGAACAAACACAATGCAATTAACAGGCTTGGCCAAAAGAAGGCTGAATTAAAGATCTTAAGTGTATAGAAAATCCCTTTTCCAGACCTGCCCCACCACAAAAAAAAAAAACCTTTCTCTAAAAGCCAGGTATGAGACCCAAGAATGGAGAAGCAACTGTTAGGACTTGATTAGAATGATAGCTCAATTTTTTTTAATTTTTATTTTTATAATTGCTATCCCCACAGAAGATTGAAGCAAGGATTAAAAAAAAAAAAAAGCCTGATTTAAGCTAAACACAACTAAAACGAACTGATTTTCTCCCTCCTCTCTACTATAAATCCTACTGGCGGATTGTTTGGACAGGGCACTTTATTCAATTTCATATTCTCAGAACCAAAGAATTTTGTGCATTCTCCAATTTTTGGATCATGGTCCAGGCATTAGAGAAAATTCTGATGAATGTTGTATAGAGATTACTGCATTTCTGATTAAGGTGAGGTGAGTCTGTATCAAGGCTCCTTGGAGATATTGATGAACTAATTCAACTATCTAGCACTGATCCTGACTTTTCACAGTTTTAATCAAAGTTCTTTCTCCCTGAATCAGTATGCCAAGTATTAGCCTGCATTGTGTCCATCATTCATAAATATTCCCACAGCATAAAACAAACCTATTTTGTTTAAATGCAAATAAATCACTGGATTTCATTATGTAACAAATTTTGCCTTAGGTTATGTGTAGTCTTTGAAAGTGACTGTAATGTATTCCAAGCTTTTAATATTCCTGCCTGGTGTTTCTTTTTATTATTATACTCTTTTTGTTTGTCTGAAGTGGAAGAGATTATCTGTACTCTAACGTAAGCCTCCAGAATATCCCACTATGCAAAGGTTATGGGACTGAGCCCTATTTTTTCCACAGAATAAATAACTTTTGAACAAAAGGCTTCACTATGTTGTTAGTCGATTCTCTTACGTTCCTTGCACTGCTGTTAAGCTGAAATGGATAACATTACCCTCAGTAGTCAGAGAGAAGGCGGCAGGTTGAGATGTAGCCAAAAATATCAGAATTAAGAAAATAAGGTGTGTGCAGTTGGCCAAGGAAATTATTTTCTTGTAGCAGTGGGAGCAGCAGCTCTTACAGAGAAACTAGTCTGAAACCTCTGGCAAAATTAGGTTTCTGAAAGGAGTTACAGAGCAGTTTCCAACAACAACGTGACTCGGGATTCCTGTAAGGATGGAAGGTCTGTTTAAATGTGACAGCCTGATAAAAGGACTTTTGGGGTTTTTATCTCCCAATAAATTTAGTGATAAACTCCTTGAGTGTTTGTTTAGTTCCATCTGTAAAAATAACTTAATTGGGATGGAGTCTACATTACAGCTTCTTTTTTCTTGTTCTATTATAATTTTCTGACCCTAATTTCCTGCTTCTTCATTTGGTTTGAATTGGACTGGTTCATGAGAAAAGTCTTCCCCATAAGGCATAAATTCTGTGTGGGGGAGAATTCTTTGTAGATATTTGTTCTGTGAATTGGAATAATAAACTATTATAATACTACTATGGATTTGAAAGCTACTTTGGCCAATGGCAGCAAGTATGAAACTTTTATTTCATTATTATTCATTTTTCAGTTAATCCCACTGTGCAATTTGAGATAATCTATTTGCTCTGTTTTTTTCCTTTGGCAAAAAGGCAAAACCTTTCTTGTCCACCAAATGCATGTGCATAGTATGGACTTGTGTTGTTGACATGTCTGTACTTCTAATTGAATCTCTGAATGAATATTTTTTTAATAACCCACCATAAATGTTTTTCACGGAGTATTTCATAAATGTATTTAGAAATTATAATGCAGATTATTCTCAATCTTGAATCAGTGATGTGAAGTGCATTGTGTTCTTTATGTGAAAGATTCAGTGGTACTGAAGTCACTACAGCTGTTCTTTGGCTGCATCCATGCAGGCTGTCCCTGATATTGTTGGCTGTAGATGCTAGTATTCTGTAACATTTTATTCTGAGAGTTTGTATTTAATTTTGATTTTTTTCTTGTCTTATCAGGTCAAAGAATTTGGTATTTCTAGCACAAGAGCATGTTCTTTCCAAATCCAAAATTTTCATTTTGTTTACATTTATTATAAACTTTCTGAAATCCTTTGCAACATTTTTAAAAAGTTTTTCATTTTGCAGCTTTGTTAAGGTTATGACCAAATAACATAATCTAATCACCTTACATTGTCTTCGAATGCTGATTTTAATCTCTTGTACACAAACTGGTAGTAATTGTGTTGGGCAATATATGTCCACATCTTTTGACGGTCTTAGTTAAATAAGCTGTGTTTGAGTGAGCAGATATTATATATGTTAAAAAAAAATCTTACTGCAGCTGCTCTTGTGACACAGCAGGTTTTTAAGGCTCCCTTCAAAGGTGCTGCTGAGGAACTTCTAGGCACTGCCTTATTTATGATGTTAATAATGTGGTAACATTGCCTTCAGGGGAGGGACTTTTCAAAGCTTCTAGCTGCTTGACATCACAAGGAATTTGTGCTCCCAAATCCCTTGGCTACTTTTGAAAATCACATTGCATGTATGAACCTAACTGTAAGGATAGATACTTGCTTGGACCACCGTTTGGATTAAATGGACCCTTTAGAGCAGAAGACGACAAAAAATACAGAAGGTTTCTGGAATTAAATTAAAAAACAGATCTGCAAATGTATGTGGGTATCTCCACAGGAAAATCTTTGTGGATCTGGGTGAAGATTGCATGTCGCAATTACTAAAAATAGTTACTAAACAATGAATTTTCTAGAAGAGAATAATTTAGTTTTCAGGTTCTGATCTGAAGCCTGTTGAAATAAAAGGAACTTTGACTCTGCAGAGTATAATGCTTGGGGTAGTTTTTGAGAGCCTTCCTTTCATTGAATAGTACAATGAGTCTCAATGAAGTCTGTAAGATTAGTCATTTAGTGCCTTTAGGGATAGAGTAGTGATTAACAGTGAAAAACATCCTGATAAAGTAAACTAAATAAAATAATAATTGTATCTTGAGTGATTAACAGAGTGTAAGGTTGGATATAATCTTCTGGAGGGAATGTTCTAAAACATTGAGTGTCTGTTACTGCAAAATTAGTCATAGCCAGTCAAAACATTTCAGTACCAAGTACCGGAAAATATATTTTATTTTGCATTCATCCACACAAAGCTAGCTTTTCTCATGTGCTCATGCTTGTTAGTGATTCTCAGCAGACTAATCTGAAATCAGATCGTAAGTATGGAAGAACAAGACCTTGCATTTTACATATTCTACAACTTTGGGCATTGGAAAAATAACAAAACACTTTTCAACAGACTTGTTATATTATTATATAAATTGGTACTTTTCCATCATTACACTGTATTGCATCTAATCTTCTGTAAGTGTTCTTGCTTATTGCTTTTTTTAATGAATGCATTTCTCAATTCTGAGTTGCGGCTAGTCTTATGGTTTTAGGAGGGGCAGGTATTGTTACAAACAGAGATGGTTTTGGTTCATTTCCAAAGTAAAAATGATTAAATGTTGGCAGCTGCATCTACCATTTTATATATATTTAAATATATTTTATGGTGAGGGTTGTTTTTTTCTATATAATAAGGGTGGGAAGTGCATCTATACCCTGTAACCTAATCAACCTTTCAGAGTTCACAGTGGGAATCAAGTCCTGGAAAGAATATTTTGATGAGAACAAAGCCATTGAGGAATTATCCTGAGTCCTGTTAGAATGATGGCTTGGAATTGACATAATGCCAATACCTGTGACAAGTCTGTAAAACTCAAAATGAGTCTTATTGATTTGATTATAGTGCTTTATAGATTTTTCCATAAAACTGCTTTTTGTGGACCCTATAGGCAGATCATGCAGGGCAGTCTCCTGTCATGCTTTTGCACTGACAGCATGTTGATCACAAGGAAGAAGAATGTTTAGAAGTGTGGTTATACTTTGGAGACTTTGAATTGCCAAACTAGTGATGAGCCTAGTCTACCCCCTGATGAACATTGGTCAATAGTGTGACAATTCCCAGATAAATTGCCTCACTGACCCTGCTCATGGTCGTCTTCAGGGCATCCCATTTAAGCCTCCAGCCGTCACCTTTTCTCGGTATAGAGTTCCATAGCACGCTTATTCCAATCTGAGGCCTTAGGCTCTAAACCTCTGTTGTTCATTGCAATCTCCTTCAGCAGGTCAGGTCAACACCTGCAGTTCCATTCTCTACAGCATTGTAGTACACATCTTGTTTCAAAAAGCAATATGTTATTTAAAACGAAACACTTCAGAGAGAGCAATTTTTAAAAGAGCAGTCTGACATGTCTCCACATCCACCTTTCTCAAGTCAGTGCTCTCCCTCTAAATTCAAAGTCCTGTGCTATGTCAGGTGTTTTGAACAAAGTGAAATTACTCCTTCAGCTCTCCTGACTGGGGGTGAAATACTCAAAGACCTACTTATCTCCTCTTTTATTGCTATCACCATGCTTTAAATATCTCAAATGTCTTCATTTCCTGAAGGATTCATTCTTTAACTATTTTGAAAACAAATACAAATACAATACATGTTCTGTAATGTTCTCAGAAACTTCTTGTCCCTGAGGGGAGAGATGTGGCTTTAAGGTCTTCCTATGCCCTCAAATTTCATTTAAGTTTATGCAGATATTGGGAAGATACTTCTTCTTTATTTAAGATGCTAATACGCTTGTATGTTTAAAAAAAAAATTTTACAGTGAGAGATAATTTAATAGCAAAAAATTAGTAGACTGCGTCACTAATTTCTTTGAAGTTGCATGGTTTTATCACTCTTTGTCACAAATTTTGAATTAATGTCTTCCAATATGTAGAAATCAGCAGACAATATGACCTGTTGATTGGTTCTAAAATTGTCTTGACAAATTGCCATCTCATAAATATTTTCTGTTTACCTTGAAGGTTGTTCTGAATGCTATTACTTCTGCTATCCATTTTTAAAAGCTTGCATTTATTTTTTTTTAAGTGATTCTTTGCTTGGTAATAATGTTACAGAGCTGTTCTTAACTGTCCTTTGTTATGCTGTTAAAAATGGACAAGAATGCTGTTGTGAGTTAATATATTTTACAATTCCTCCTAATTAAAAAAGGAAAAAAGTCCCTATCTGACATGAAAGTCTAATCTTTACAAGGTTCTGTGTTGTTGTGGTGGATTGACCCTGGCTGGACACCAGGTGCCCACCAAAGCAGCTCTATCACTCCCCTCCTCAGCTGGACAGGGGAGAGAAAAATACAAAAGGCTCATGGTTGAGATAAGGACAGGGAGAAATCACTCACCAATTACCGTCATGGGCAAAACAGACTCGACTTGGGGAAAATTAATGTAATTTATTACCAATCAAATCAGAGTAGCTCCAGTGTGGGTCCCTTGTGGAGTCACAAGTCCTGCCAGCAAACCTAGTCCAGTGTGGGCTCCTCTCTCCATGGATCCACAGGTCCTGCCAGAAGCCTGCTCCAGCACGGGCTTCCCATGGGGTCACAGCCTCCTTCAGGCATCCCCCTGCTCCAGCATGGGGTCCTCCCCGGGCTGCAGGTGGATATCTGCTCCACCGTGGACCTCCCTGGGCTGCAGGGGGACAGCCTGCCTCACCATGGTCTTCACCACAGGCTGCAGGGGAATCTGCTCTGGCGCCTGGAGCACCTTCTCCGCCTCCTTCACCTTGGTGTCTGCAGTTGTTTCTCTCAAATATTCTCACTCCTCTCTCCGTCCGCAATTGCTCAGTTTTGTTTTGTTTATTTCCCCCGCCCCCCCTTAAATATTTTATCCCAGAGGTGCTACCACTGTCACCAATTGGCTTGGCCTTGGCCAGCAGCAGGTCTATCTTGGAGCCGGCTGGCATTGTCTTTATCGGACATAGGGGAAGCTTCTAGCAGCTTCTCACAGGAGCCACCCCTAAAGCTCTCCTGCTACCAAAACCTTACCATGCAAACCCAATACAGTTGTTATGATGTAGAAACCTATAAAGAAAGTGCAACTGCATGGCAAAATTGGAAACGGTTTCTTTGGGGAGTAGGGGGAGTTCCCCACATGTGAAGAGATTCAGCTTTCGAACAGCTTAGCTCCACACTTCTATTTTCATTGGTATAAAATTAATCTCAAACTTTCATCAGTTGGTTTTGCAGATGTAGGCTTAGACGAATGACCATGTGACTATGAAATATAGTGTAGAGATGACCAAATCAGTTTTAAATCCATCAGCCTGGTAACAGCAGTTTTAGACACAATAGTGTATAACACCATGGAAGGTAACTCACTCTTCAAAGAAGTAGTTTTATCTGTCTGTGTGTGTATACAAGGTAGATTCACTGACATGGAGTTGCTGTGGCTAAACCATTTTAAGTACCTGAGCTAGTTAACTTTAGTTTTAAGGTTAATTTATCCATCCCTAGGCTGAAGAGCAGACAGCATTGTAAGCAAACTGAAAGTACAGAAGTTAACTCAAAGAAAACCAGAGATAAAATACTGAATAATTAAATGTCTACTTGCCAAGTAAAGACAGTCTGCCCCACTACCGGGTATTGAAAGTGATCATTACGACACACCAACCATCTGGGGTTGGGGTCATCTCTGGGTGTTCTTTGTGTGTTTGCTTATCTTGTTTTAGTTTCTAAAATATTTAATTTATTTTATTTCTATAAAATTACTTGTGGTGATCCTTGGCCTTGCTCATAAATATGCTGTGGTAGCTCCTTGCTTCACTCGAGCCCTCCATGGGTGCTTAGTAGCTGTTGTGATGCTCTCCTGGGAAATTTCTGTGGGCAGAACAAAGAGATGGCATGAGGCTTTCTCAAGTCCTTCAGTCAGTTCCAGCTGTCTGTACTGTGGAATATTCTGTAGAGCCAGAGGTGATAAGAGTCCTTCCAGATGGATGACTGACTCTGGTTCTAGTGCCAGTAATATCTGTTTAATTTTCAATAAAACTTAGCAACAGAGAAAGAAGACTGTATGGTATAAGAACAAACTGCCATCACTCTAACTGGAGTTTTTTCTTTAAACAGCTTTTGAAGTGTCTGTCACTTTAAGATCTTCATGTACAATTTCTTTTTTTCCTCAAAAGGCACATGATGATGCTTCTGAAAATAAGCAACCTTCCAGTGGCTTTAGAGCAAAGAAAAGATTTACAAATATCTCCTTCAGCAGATTACATTTATCATCTTTCCAATCTCTTTTCAAGATGAAAGGTGAAACATTCTGACTTGAAACAAAGAAATAAACCCTATCTTGTCTTTGAACTGTTTGCCAAGGAAGTAATGGGCTTATGGGGTTTACCTGTGCAATGCTGAATTTTGCTGAGAACAGCAGCTTTTAATGAAGCTTACAAAATATTTGAAATTTAGATACATTTTGGCATGGGAGGGGAGAAAGGATTTTTGTTTGAACAAACTGTAATTCTGAAATGCTTCTAATTATTCACCTAATAATTCTATTAATATCCCAGAGCTGGTTTCTACATATCTGTGTGCCTTTATGTACTTCAATTTCAACTCAGCCTTGTATTCTACAAGTCATTGCTTATATTCTGAAAATGAAAATAATTGTAATAGCCCTAATATATGGCTTTAATTTCTTCAAAGAGGCCATACGTGGATTTTAACTTCCTGCTTCTGGGCAACTTGAATCTTTCAGCATTCATTTTCCAAATACACCGGCTGGTGCATAACTTCATATGTGAAGCTATTCCTATTGATTTCAACAGGACTATTAATATGGTGAAAGTATGTACATGGATGTTTGTAGGATCAAAGCACTATGAAAAACAAAACAGGAGGATAAATGTCACTACAACCAGGATCATCCAGCAGTTCTGTGCTGATGTATTACTATGCATTAATAAGATTAATGCATAGAAAGAAGGTTTACCCAAAATATATATTTGAAAAAGATAAGAGCTGTCCCAGAAAATTTGAAAGCATCATATAATAGGGACTCATAAGAAGAAAGATGGATTTTTTTGCTGTAGAGCCTTCAGCTGTACAGTAGACCAATACCTTCCTGTACTGAAGACACATAATAAACAGATGGTCATGGAAAGACAAAATGTCAGATTAAACAGACAAATTGGGAGCACAAGTAGATCACAAAGACTATGAGAAGCACAAAAGTTAAAGTTCTTACCAAGGAGGCTTTATAAGCAGTGAAAAATTCTGCTAGGTCTCATGCTGAAGGAGAAATGTAGGGAAGTGTTTGAAGTAGATTATTAATAAATGTACGGGCATTCGTATAGCCAGGATCCCTAAGGTGAAATTACTTAGCTAAGATTATGAAAAAGGAGCTTCCTTTACGCCCCTCCCTTTTTCCTTCTCTTTTCCTATCTCTATTCCAAGAGTAGTATTTGAAAACACACAGTACTTAACTTTTAAGAAAACATCTATACATACTATAACAAACTGCACATGTCCATCATACAGAAAGCCCTGAATAGCTACTTTTTGGGTTCTGCTGTGCTTAAACAATCAGATGACCAAAGAGCATGCAGAATTAACATGACACAGCCAGAAACCTATGTGTGCTCTACCAAACACGGCTCTTTTAAGGGGAAAAATGAGCCTCTACGCATGGCATTTAGGATACTTAAACCATACTGAAAGCTGCTCTCTCCTGCTATTCAGTGAGGTGCTGGTCTTTATTCTTGCAAATGTTCTGCAAACACATCATTATAATACATAGCAGATACCGACCCGTTATTTCAGGTGTTCCATTAGGCACCCTGTTTCTCATTTCAGTCCCCTACAGTCACACTTGAGTCACCCTGCAGCTGGTGTGAACCAGAAGTCTAGACAAAGGCTTTTTTAGTCATGGCAGTTCTAATTAGTTCTTCAGTTTTCAGTCAAATCTGCTTACAACAGATAATTTTAGTACTGTATGGCTCATTGCTAAGCCATCTTTCTTTTTATGGAAGACCACTGAGATTTCTCAAAAATTCTAGTATTGTAAACGTTCTTAGACTAAGATGCTTTGTGATTAACAAACCTACTGTGATTAGCCGAAGTCTGAATCTTTGTTCCCTTTCCATTTATGAACTCCCAGGCTTCATGCAAGAGGAGAGCACAACAATACAGATTTTTTCAGTTTCCCTAATACAGTTCAGAAATTTTGTGAATGAAAAACTGCTTGTAATCTCATGGGGTGTGACAAGCATTACAACATATGGTGGCCACATTAGTTCTTCAGACCCAGAAGCAGCACAGTGCAGAGTGAAGCTGTACCAAAAAGAGTATTTCTTAAAGCATCATCATGACTCTGTCTCCATCCTAAGACTCATCTTTCTTGCTCACTTGCTTATTGGCATCCAGGTTCATGAAACAAGAGAAGCCTTGAAATAATATACAACAGGAATAACATTTGTTCTAATTTAAGAAAGTTCTAGTAGCCAAGATGGAAAACAATTACTGCCTTTCTTTTTGCAGTAGCTTAAATATAGCTGAAAGCTGTTTCCATGTGTGCCCTCCCCCGATTGTCTATTCTTTACACTAAACCAGCTTTTTTCTGCCTGCAGACGGTTTGTGAAATAATTGTGTAGACAATATTTTTTTAAACCAGGTATGCACATATTCATATGCATGCAAGCAAAAGCAGAGAGGAACAAACAGTATTAATTAAACTTAAATTAATTAAAGGTTAGTGTCACTTTTATTTGATTGAAAGTGGACACTAGTATGGGAACATTGCACAATAAATCTAAGAAATTCTGCATAAGGATTAGCTGATTCTTGGACTGGAAAATGCAGAAAAGCATAGGCAGAACACCTCCAAATTTTCACTTTGCTCTCACAAGCATGTTTGCAAAGATGTTTGACTATCTTCATTGTTGTTCTGGGCTCCTTCTTTACTTGCTGAGCATTCTTTTTGGACACAGTACGGCAGAAGAGGAAGGATTACTTCATGCATCTCTCAAGCAATACTATTATCCAAAACTATCAATGCTATTGTTATTGTTTTGTTGCAAGCATGACAATGTCTATCCCAGGTTCAGTCTATGACCAGGTACAGTCCCAGGCTCTCCATTGTAGTATGCCAACATGCCCAATTATTTCCCACCTTATGAGGTGGTAGCAACACAAAGAACTGTAGAAATCCATTCTATCCCTTCCACAGTGCTTTCATGTCTCTAGGGAAAAATCCACCCCCTTTGGGGGAAGTAGGATTTGTGGTAAAGTGGAGACCAATGGTTCATTCTGACACGTTTTGATCAAAGCAGTTATAAAGTACTTTTCTGCTTTGATGCATCTTGTTCTGAGTTAAACGCGTTCATGCAGATAAGCCCTAGGGCATGCAGGATTTGGCCCTAGTGAGGGTTTGAATGAACGCTGGGTAAAGTCAGGAAAAATTCTGTTATTTTTCAATAAGTTTTGAATTAAGTCTCAGTGGAAACTTGTATTCTAGGCATCCTCACACATCTGAATTTTACTGCTCCTTCATTTCTGTCAATGCAGCTGAAGGCTATCTGCAGGCAGAAAACTGCCAGAGGGCCAAGGAAGTGGTTATTCCCCTGTATTCACCACTTCTGAGGTCGTGGTTGGGGGCTTGAGTGGGATCCCAAGCTCAGGAAAGTTACTGATGAACTACTACAGAGGGCCAGCTACTGCTTGGGGACCTAAAGTACTTAATATACAAGCAGAGCCCGAGAGTGCTGGGTTTGTTCAGCCTGGAGCTGAGGCTGCAGGACCTGTCTTTGTGATCTCATGGGTGGTTATGCAGAAAAGAGACTATGGCTTTTCTTGGAGGCACACAGATGACCAGGAACAGACACAGGTTACGACAGGGAAAATTCTGACTAGGTAGAAGGAGAAAATTCCTCCAAGTGAGGATGTTTGGTCACTGGAGTAGGGCCTGAGAAAATTTGTGGAAGATTAGAGATTTTTAAAATTCAATTGGTCCTGAACAACCGGATCTAAACTTGAAATTTTCTCTAACTTTGAAGTTAGCCATGAAATTGGACCAGATGATCTTCAGAGGTTTCCTCTAAAATATATATTATTTTATAATTCTAATGTGAGCAATGCATGATAAAGCATCTTTAGAAAGATTTTTCTTTTTACTGATCTGGTTCACCATGTGGTCCCACAAATGGCTGCATAAGCACAGCTGTAGGGGCAGTAAACTGTGACATGAAAATAAAGGTCAGGGTGGAAAGGCAGAAAAGTAGTAGTCAAAGGAAGCCTCCTAGATAGGCTCCGATGCTAGACACATTGAAAGTGGGAGTGTGTCACCAGGCGCTCCTGGCATTTGTCCTTGACTTTTGCTTTATGCCAAGAGCACCACCACACCACTAAGGGTTTGTGGATCACCTTCTTAATGGATGCCATATGGGAACAAGAGATCAGACAAAGATCATCCTGTGCAGCAGTAATTGGTTAAATCTGGATAGCATCTAGGGACTGAGAGCTCTACATGGAGACTCAAGAATGGTATGATAGATCAGTGCCATGTACAGAGGCCAGGTTGATCAGCATCAAAAGTCTATGTCCCAGCTTTGGTACCAAAAAAAAAAAAAAAAAAATCAAAATCTTAATCTTGGCTTCTCATAAATGTTTCCTTGTCATGATTCTATCAATCACATCAGTACCTACATCTTAATTAAAAGTGCAGCAATGTGTAATCCTATAGCTTTGTATTTGGAAGACAGAAAGAGAAAAAATACTGCAGTAATCACATTTGAGAAGGGAAGAAAGCACATATGGAATGCACATGTAGGTTAGTATGTGAGGAGGCTTATTGAGATTCTTGCAGAAGTAAGGAGACTGAAAAAACTGTTGTAACTACTAGAAGCTAGCAATTCCCAATATAATTTTTTTTTTTTTTTTTTTTTAAAGCTAATAAATCAAAGAGTGTCTGTTCAGCCTTTAGGTCATTCTTGGACTTTAATAAGCTAGGGTTCAATGCAGGACATGTGGAGTCTTCTTGTAACTCATAATAGGACTCACTAAAAAGCCTACACTGTGACTCAAAATCATAATTTCTAAACTATTATATTCCAGATGTCTTTACTGGTATGCCCATGAACACAGTCTACAATAAACTGATGCTGGGATGTTGTCTGCCTGCACTTTTGTCTGTTATGGTAACAAATGTTTACATCTGGAGAAAAGTCTGCTCTATTGCTGTACCTTATGGAGGAAAGCAGAATTTCTCATAGTTTGTGTCCTTACTTGGGAGAACTTACTTGAGGTGAATAAAAAAAGTAGTCACATTGATGTCAGATCCTCATGGACATGAAATGCTAGAAGTGTTGAAAGTTGTTGCAACTAAATGTGGTGAGGTGAAAGCCATCTTCAGGAGTCTATTTCATGGCTATCTTTTTTCAGTATAGAAGTGCGTTCATTTTAGCAGTTTGCACAGATGCAAGCTCAGTTTTGATCATGTTTGTTTTTAAATAAAATCATCATAGAAAAGAGAGATTCTTAGTGGTTTTTGAATGCAGTCCTATTAAAATCTGTGGAGTTATACTAACTTTACAGTAAAGTAAATTAAAAGCTGAATACAATTGCCAGCGTTGTGCCATGACTTTCTATTTTAGATGAGATTCAGTAGTAGACTGAATTGCTGTGATAAGTAAAAGCTCTGTTGCAAAGTTCCTATGATTGATCAGAAAAGAAAAAAAAAGTTGTGAAAAATTGTCAGCTTTATTGTAAAAAATATTTTTTCCTTAATTGAAACAGTTTAAAGTCATTCTTAAGGGTATGATTAATGTTTTTTTTCATTCTTCTTCCCATTTTTTTCATCCCTCTCATCTTCAAAGTTAAAGAAAGGCCAAAAAGAGAGAGTGGCTCAGAAGAGCAGATGAAGTAGCCATTTCCTGGGCGTGCTCCCCCCCCCCCCCCCCCCAAAAAAAAAAAAAAAAAAAAACAAAACAAAACAAAAAAACCCCCCACAGATTACTGGCAGCAGGAGGCCTGGCAGCATTACACTTTGGAGTGGAAGAGCTACTTTATTGTGCTAGAACACAGATAAAATGGCTGTGGACTTGGTAGCTCTTTGTATCATCTGTGATTTTGGGATTTGATGCTGTCCCTAAAATTAGCACTACAAGAGTGATGCTTCCAGTAACTAAGCCTTAGCAGAAGTACAGCTAAAAAATGCAACTAAATGGTTATTTATCCCGTGAGCTAGCAAAGGTAGATACTTTCTTATTCTTTCCCCAAACCAGAAGGGAAGAGAAGGAGTAGGTAGAAACAAGAATGACAGAAAGTCAGAGTATGATATGTATTCTCCTCTGTTACCACATCTGCTTGTAGTCTTTCATACATGCACAGTGCAGTCACGGGGCTAATATAGTAACTGTCCGCTGGCAGTAAGCCTAAAGCAAGTTCTACTTTTAAGAGAGGTTTTCAAAGGTACAAATGAAGGTTGGTTGGCTGAAAGAGAAGGTAATGTCACTAGGAAGTTACAGTATCCAAATACAATTTTGCTTTTGGCTTTAGTAGTTTTGTTTCCAGTAGTCCATGCTGTGGACTATTTAGTTAGGCCCATCGCTCCAATGTGCATCTACATATCTTTCCTCCTTGTCTGTCTTGTTTATTAGATAGTAAACACTAAAGATTTTCTTGGAGTGTGTGTGTGTGTTGGGAACAGTCTGAATGCTCTTGTAAGCATACTTACATATGGAATGATGTGTCCTTTTCCCCTTTCGTATTTCCATGTTATTAACTTAGCCATCACTTTTTTTTTTTTTTTTTTTACATAAAACTGGAATAGAAATGCTGGCTTCCTTTCATGTTCCTAAAAAAACTTGTGAAACAATACTACATAAAAGCAAATTTTGTATTCTCCTAGCTTCCTAAATAGAGGAAGAGGAGAAAACTAAAGAATTTGGGCTTTGGTAATCTATTTTTGGGGAAATGCATAATTTCCAGATCTTGCCAGGTTATGCATTTGATCCCCCCCCCCCCCCCCCCCCCAATTTTATTTGGATTCCTATTTTGGCTAGTAATTCCCAAGTCTGGACCGAACCTGAACATAAATTTTGGTACTGAATGTGCAAGGGCTGTAAGCAATTTCAATACTTCAGAAGAATTCTTCCAGAAGGGTTATTTCACTCCTGCTGAATGAGAGATTAGAATTTGTTTTATCAAGAGTGCTTATAAACACAGGTCTTCCCTTCCAGTCAAGGTTGCTCAGGAAATTAGTTTATTAGTGATGCCTAAATCTTACTATGTTCAATGAAAACACTAGAAGGGTCTGTGTCTGGCCTTAGAAATTATGTCATCGTTATTGAAGTTTTAGAGAACTACTTACGGTAGATATAAGTTGATGCTTCCTGTATTTGGAAAGATTAGTCCGTGGAAATCGCCAACAAGGAAAAATTGCCTAAACAACATGAATACAAGGTATTGATGACACTGACAGTACTGACGGCTATTCTCTTTGTCCCTTATGCCATCGCAGCACCTTCCTTTCTTCTGTAGTCTCTAAACTCTTATTTCTTGAATGTATTTGCCCTCAGAACTTCTTAGGATGTACAAAGTTGACATTACCAGGCTTAGACTGAAGGTTTTCATAAGGAAAGTGTATGTGTATGTTTTTCCAGTTAATACTACAGAGTTGTTTTTACATATAAACATATTTTTAATCAGTTTTCTACTATTTATGCCAAGGTACCATGATTAACTATGTTAGTAGCATTTATAATTGTTAATCATTTAAATCAATAACTACTTCCATCCCATTAGTGCATTGCTTTGATCAGTGTGGATGAACAAATACCTATTTTATTCCTGTTTTAGGACAACATAATCAAGTGCTGTATTTCAATTCAAAATCTGGACAATGGTTATATGAAAATTGTTAAGGAGAACTTCTAACTTCCTTACGTAAGCAAAAGTTTGAATTTAACTCACTCTTGTTATTCAAGTATCACTCCATATATGGACATTGTTGGGTTTTTTAATAAGAAACGCTCTTTCTGATTTATTTTTTGTTGCTTGGGAATTGGTTTATGACTTGGAAATTGGTTTAAACAAGCCATCAAGAATCAACCAAAATTGCTAAAAACAATGTCTGAACAAGGATATACACCAGTACAACTTCAGTAGGTAACACTAGCTCAAAAACTATTAATGTACATAGTCTTGAATTGCATAAGCAACTTGGAATCACCTGCAGAGTCTGTAGCTGAGGAGGAAAATGAATTCTAGTCTCATGAAGCATAGGTCCAGCCATTTGACCACTTCTCTCAAGTTTCTTAACATAGAAATGTACCTCTTGCAGTTCATACTTACCTTTTTGTGACAGCAGCACAATGTAAGAATTACAGATAATCTGTTCAAGTTTAGTGCAATTTTGGAATTTCAGAGCCAAGCTCCAGTGACTAACACTTATTCAGAATAAATGAAAAATATTTAGGAAATCAGAGAAGGACTTAAAACACTGACCTTAAATCTGAATTCCAAAATCCTTAATTATTGAGTCAGGGATTTCATTGTAGCTGTGAAATCATATTCTACTTCACACCCCTCCAAACTATACAACAGCAGTCTGTGCTACTGCAAGCATTAAGTGGGATAGAAGAATTAAGTTTTGGATATCCTTCTCAACATCTTTTGCAATATTAATGTGAAATAGAGTTCCCTCTCTGTTTACTATTAAGTTTTTCTTTCTAAAGCTTCTGTCCAAGACTGATTACTGTTTTGCTAATGTTCACTCTTTCTTCTGAGTTCCTCTGTAATCCCAGTTCACGTGGAAGTGCTGTAGGTACAGTGCCACACCAGTTGCATGTCTGAGAAACATTTGCAGGCATAATGTTCTGCTCTGGAAGCTAACAAAACTGTTCAGGGCAGCTACTTCCCTTTGTCCACTGCTTTTGCAGATGAGTAATTACATGCTACTGTTTATTCTTCTAAAAATGCACTTCTTGAGAACAGCATTTTTCTCGTGCTTTGGTAGTATTTGTGGAGTATGCCCTCTTCTAACTGCATTCAAGAGATGCTACATAAATACAGAAGTATTTGCAAAGTGGACTTGAATTCTGCAAGATATTACATACTCAAAAAATAGAAAGATGGATCTGATCCCTGGAATGCTGAGATAACCTCACAGATTGAGAGGTGAACAAAGTTTTAGGGGGGAAGAGTTTTATTTCCAGTTGGTGAATTTGGGAAAGGCATTGCCCATTTTACAGCCTCAGTTTGTTGTTGTTGAAACAGAAATGATGATGCTGACTTCAGTGAATTGCTTTGAGAGCTGTGGATAAATTATGGCATATAAGAATGAGATAGTACTGTTTTCCTAGCCTGTGTGGTAGAATCTCTGCAGTCCTCAAGGAAGCTGAATAGGTTCACTTCTGGCAACGTTTCAAAAGTAAACAGCCATTTCTACTTTATTCTGTGTATCTTTGTCTGCTAGAAAAGATATTTCACGTTAAGTACTGGAGTAGTGCCATTGTTTCTAATGGATGTTATGATTAGCACTGAGTATTTTGAGGGTAAGGTGTGCTACAAAAACTAGTGAGCGAAGCCTTAAGGCTTGGATAGACTATACGACTGCAATTGAAGATAATTGCCCTTAATAGAAAAATGGAATATAGTCATCATCTTTGTCCTGTTCCAGAGACTAATCTCAAATAGACCAAAAACTGTATGTTGACAAAAAAATTTTAATTAAATACTGATCATAAAGGTAATTTTAGTATTTAACATCCCCTTCCCACTCTTCAAATTTGCATTTAAAACTTCAAGCATTACTGCAAAAGTTGGATTTTAAAAAGAAGTCACAAATTTTACATTAATTTCCATAGATAAAAAAAAGATACAGATGTGGAAGGCAATGCAACTAGTAACTTTGGTGTACCAAAACTTTGCTATATAAAATCAAGGCTTAAAAGTACTGAGAAGCTATCATTACCAGACAGCTACAGACCATGACCTGCCTATCTCAGGTATTATAGTCTTAAATCTAACTGAATTTTTATTGTCTTCAGTGCTTTTTCTTTTTTTTTTTCTTTTTTTTTTTTTCTTTTTTTGCATGCAAAAAATGTAACAGAAGGTGTGAAGTGGTATGTAACAATGTGTGAAAGTAACTCACACAGGCATTTGGTAGTTGTGCAGATACTTTTGGACGAACCTCTAAACCAATTAAGTCCAGATCAGATCATTCATGACCACAGATTATTGCCATATGAGGGCTTCTCCATGAGTATGATAAATAAATCTCCATAAGCAAAACCAGGACTGCCACTAGCCTGCAGTGGTGGTGTCAGAGGAAAGGGACAATGGAGTACAGAAACTAAACTACATTCACATGAATTATTCTTTCCAATGAAATACTTCAGAACAGCAAAGACGCCCTGCAACATTTCTGCTTTTGCTGCCACATAGACGAATTTTTGTTGTCACTGAGGCATCTCTCACGGGAACTTCATTTAACCATGGTGGGGTACTTTGCCTGTCTTGCAATAAGGAAAATGCCACAGTGTAGATGCTTTACGTGTAGGAAGGTGTAGAGTGAGAATGCCAAGACAGATAGTCAAACAGTGAAAGTGGCATGTCATATTTATGGGCAATTACAAGAGTGAAGTCTCTGGGTAACTGCCACTTCAGTAGTGTTACAGAAAAAACCTCTATCTTGGATTTTTTTTGACAGTGTCTCTCAACCATAAACTTCCTCCTTTATGTTGATTGAGCTGCCATTTTCCATGAAATTGTAACTGAAATAAAAAATTATTTTATTATAGTTTTGAGATGTACTTACTATTTGTAGGATGGATGGCCTGTGTAAAAAAGCTATTTGGTTAGGTAATATGTTATACTTTTACTTTAATTTGGAACAATTCTGAAATTCCAAGCATTTTAGCTTACTTCCTATAGAAAGCAAACTTTTGCCTTTTAGGTAAATGCTGTGAGTGTTTGAACCTTTTAAACTTTCTGCTGCTTACAACGAATTTTGACAGATGGCTGGATGAGTTAATAATCTTAGGTATACTTAAATGCCTACAAGTTCAGTATAAGTAGGTCATCAGGCAACTGAAAGTTCATTCACAAGTTTGTCCTTAATGACCCATCCACCAATGTTTGTAATCACTCAAGGCAGCCTGCCTGTTTCTACCAAAATCCTCTGAAGAACCAGGGGGGTTTAGGGGGTAAAAGGACAGAATTGTATAGATATGTGGGTAATTAACAGAAAAATTGTGTACAATTAAATTTAAAAGTTTATTTTAAAAAATGCAAATTCATAAGATGTCAGACTTCTTTTGATCTGTTTTCATAGAATTAATGCTTTGCCTTTATAGAAGTGGGCACGATATAGCAGTGGACAGTTAGCAGAATTTTTTTGTCTGTATAGTTTAGAAAACAATGTTTTGTATTTGAGAAACTGGAACAATAACTGGTTTGCAGTACCATTCACATGATGCTGGTAACAGAAAACATGAATAAATAATATGAATCATGTCTTTCTAATGGGTCTATGTCTACAACAGTTTATTATTTAAAAGTACATTTCAAGTGCTAACAACATATCAAGTGAGGTTCCTCAAGGTAATTGTTTAATCATGAGGGATTGAGCTAATATGTATGCTGTATAGAATATGAAGCAGTGTGAGGAGAATGGTAAGGATCTTTGAGGTAGAAACAAGATTTTAAGAGCCTTTGGTGGATACACGCAGATTAGTAAACATGCCTGGTTGACAGAGAAATGAAAAATTTCCAGAGGAATTTTTCAAGATAGTGATGTTGTGATGTTTTGTACAACACACAACGTTCCTATGGCTTTTAAGTGAAAACCAAGCTTGGTAAACATCTTAAGGCTGTTTTCCATAAATGAAATCTGCAAACAGTGGAATCTGCAGTAGGAGAAACAGATGAAGCACAAAAAGTAGTGAGAGAACTATTTTGTGTACAAACAGGAGAACACTTGAAAAATAAAAGCTGACTAACTTAGGAACTTTCTGGATGGCTAATGTTCCGATTCATACTGTTAGAAAACCCCATTATAAAAGAGCTATTAAAGAGACTGTTTAAAAAAAAAAAAAAAAGTTATACCATATTCAGGCCAGATGAAAAAACCCACACTTATCAAAAATGTTGGCAGTTGTGCAAAAAAAAAAAAAAAGTTGTTGAAAGATTGTACTGAACTTACTCTTGCTGCAGCAGAGGCAACAGATGCTGGAGGCCTCTCTCTTCCAGATAACTGTAGCTGTGCCATGTTCTTTTTTTAACAGCACTTCTTGAAAATTAGGAAAGGGGAGTTTGAAACTTATGTTTCTTCCAATAAAAAGTGTTTGTTTTGAAATTGCTATTTTTCACACAGTGAGGCAGGCATAGTAGAAGAAGTCTGGAAACGGGTACTAGCTTTTAAAAAAATTACTGATAGTGCTGCATATGTGGAAATAAAGTGTTTGAGAACTATTTATGAAGACACTGCATGTGTCTGGCAAAACTTGTTTACTCAGTTTGCTCTGTAGTATTTGGGACAACACATTTGCAGCATCAATGAAATAAATAATTGTTGCAGTAAAATGCCCTCCTCTGGAATTCTTTGCTTGGGTGGCATAGTTCCATATCTCAAGACAGAGGGCTCAGTGCCCACATTGTCATCTTCTCAAGTAAACACATGGTGGAACAGCTTGCCTGATGCTACATTGCATGCTGCTTTTAAGAATACGTGCAAGATCATATACAAAGTTGTACCTCAGGGGTTGGATGGGGGCAACTAGGATGTGCATTTTAATATTACTGGTGCTACTAACAAATGTTGCAATATTGAGACATTTCTGAGCACGTTGGCATAGTGAATGCTGTGTACATTAGTTTACTTTCTGGCACTGTTTTTCCCCAAGATTCTTGCAGGGAATGTACATTGCCAGTGAGTTGCTAATCAAATACCTCATGCCCTTTGCTTAGTTTTCTTTAGGTTTCTACCTAATACTACAGTTCCTCAATTAAGATAGTGGTAATAACATGTCAGCTTTCCTTTAAAAATGTTTCTAACCCTCCTGGTTGACAGCATGCAGGAGGACTCGAACCAACCAGCCAAAGCAATACCAAAAATGTTTCAGGACAACCAATATATACCTGAATGTACAGGCAGCCATAACCAAAGGAAACAGCTATTCAAACCTTCTATATGCCTTAGTTCTGCTCTGAATCACCACCAGAACCAAACACTTGGTTTCATGTGTGCATGCTACTCTGCATACAGTATGGTAGTGTTTTGTAGACTTTTTTTTTTTTTTTTTTTTTCCAGTAGGCAACAGGCGACCAATTCCTTGAAAATGGTCAAAGAGGTACAGTGACAGTTCCACCAGAAGACACTGACCATTCACATGCTCTCCAAGATGACCAGAGAACTTACAAGTAAAATTGTTATTTGGAGAGAAACATGGCTTAGGGCTGGGCCTGTAGGGATCTTAACATGGACCTTACCTTTGGTCTTGCTCTTGTGTTAGTGTATGCAATAAAAGCCTAAGTAATTTGCCCAAGATCCCGTAAGGAGATATTAGCAGAATCAGAACTATGATTCAGGGGTTATTGAACTATAATTCAGGATTTCCTCTCCTTAAGCTTTCTTTTTTTTCTGTGCTCCTCCAAATACAGAGTTAAATTATCCAATCTCTTTGGAACTCTGCTTAAAGAAAGAATGTTAATCAAAGACAAACCTCAGGTTCTGGCACAGGTGTTTTGAATGTTTTAATTCATGATCAGATTTGTATAAATAAAGGTCTTACATTTAAGAATTCAAATACTTAGGTTCAATCTGGTTCTTAATTGTAGTGTCTTAAAAACACTGAAAACATGACCCTTAGCTGACCCATGACTGTCCAAATTGACACCAGAAGGAGCTTTAAACTGGCTTCATTGTGAAATTAATGGAATTCTTTTCTGTGGTAGATACAGGGGAACAAAGTACAGGTTTAAAAAACATCTATTTGGGGAACTGCATCTTAATGGCATCAGAATTGCATAAATACATGCATAGTTCCAGGAATCTTCTAAAAGAGCCTCTGGGCTTTGATTTTTACACCTGCTTTACTCTGTTAATGTAGTTCACCTAATCCACTAGCCATTCAATATATATATTATATTGCTACAATATTTGCACATTTATTTTTTAATGACAAAAGGCTCCAACCCTCTTCACATCTGCAGTGAAAGTATTTGCATAGCTAAGGGCCCGCACTGGTAAGCAAAAGCAGCTGATCTCTTGAGCAATACAGATTGCCAGGCCTGGAACACCAGAGAGAAATATAGGGAGACACTGAAGCATTTCTGAATTGTTTAGTAAATTCTTTGGGGGGGGGGGGGGGGGAGTAATTATAAAAATAAGATGGCTCAATCAAAATGAACCATGAAAATAAAAATGAAAATTCTTTAACTGATTGCAATAGAACAAATAATTCCAAAAAAGTATGGCAAAATTACCATTTATGAAATGCATAAACACTCGCTAACTTAAGGGAGAGCTGGTTCACACTCTGAGAAACAGCTTTAACAGAAATGACTGGTTAATCAATGTGATTTGTTTTCTAATGGAATATCCATTATAACCAGTAAAAAGGGAACTCTCATCTTCTCTAAGATTATTTCATTGTTTAACATACTGGCCGTTTAGTGTCTAAATGATCGTGTCCATATAGGATTTTAAAATATTCATAGGAAAAATGGAGTTTGAATGTTAAAGACTTCTAATCAACTTATTGTTAAGTGGCTAGAACTTCAGTGCTTGCAAGTCATTACAATTCCATTTATGTTGATCGAGACATCTGCAGAAGTTTGAGTCAAGGTATCCATTTACTGATGAACGAATGATAGCACATGGTAAAGATGTTTAGATGCCTAAAGAAACACAGAGGTGCAGAAGGAGTTTTTAGATAGGCTTACGTATCTACCTCATTTCTAAAAGCAGTGCATACAGGAAATGACTAGCAACCTGGTCTGTTATAAAATGGATAAGGATCGTATTGAAATACAATGAGAGAACTAAGCTAGAAGACCTGGATGTGGGGAGGGGTGTTCAATGTGGATACTGGTGTGACTCTAGGCTAAAAGCCAGTAAAAGCCCAAGGATTCAGTGAGGTGTTTTCCACGGCAGAACAAGAGCCGAGACTTGAACCTCATCCCAAACCTCTGTTGAAGCTTAGCTGTGCCACTGTCAGCATGGGTCACTCAGCTACAGAGATACATTTGGAGTACAAATCAAGGCACGCCTGTCTTCTAAAGCACTTCTGAAAGTCTTGGAAGTCAAAATGCTTTTTAAAATAAGCTTTTAAACAAAGTTTGGCAAGATACTACTGCAAGGTAAACAGAGTTCAGTATGCTTTGTTTAACTTGCTTAATGTATTTTAAGTCTCTCAATCCTGACATTTCTTTGTAGCAAAAAGCTCTCCAGATCAGGCTGTATGTATATCTTTTCCATTGTAAAACTCTAGTAGTGAAAACAGATGTTGTTTCCAATCTCATCTGTTTACAATTTTGCTTGATTACTATTCCAATAGATTTCAAGCTGTGGATTTAAATATTTAATGTTCATATGGCTAGAATTTGTTCCTTTTCTAACAATAACTTCTAGCTACATTATTCATTCTTACTTATGTTAGCCTGCATTTTACTTTTATCAAGACACACAATTTTGTCTTCTTAAATCACCTTGAACCAAATTGCCATGATCATCCTCAGCAATCTTTCACATCAGAGTTATTTTTGCCTAGCTGTTCTGAAAACCAACTCCTAAAAGCAACACCTTGAGTATGTGTGAAAGATGCTAGATGCTGCCAGTGGGAACATCTTTCAGGCTTGAGTGCTAGGTATCTAAAAGTATTCAGGGTGGATCTGGTAAGAACACATCCCAGAATTGTGGCCACCATTTCTTTTGGTCATTATAAAAAGAGTATTATAGTGCATGTAACACTTGCATTCTTTTCTTGTAGCAAGAGAAATTCTTAAAAGCTCTTTTTGCTCAGTTGTGTTTCATGAGAGAGAAAGGCTTAGATGTCAAACTTGGGGATTTTAAAACCAACTGTCAAAACCATTTTCATTCAGTCTCTGCTGGCACATCATGCCAGCAGTTTCATGTTTTATTATGCAGAAAATACAATTCAGTTCTGCTGTATTTAATAAATAGTTGGAGGATATAGTAAATATGATTTACTACATTTCTAAAGCAGATGAGAAATGATTTAAGTCACAGTTTAGCCAAGAGAAAATTACTTCTGCCTGTATGAAAAAATAACCTTAAAAATGTATCACCTTCTCCCACTCATGTATCTGGTAGACTTCAGTGTGTTACAAAGAACCCTTACTAAGGGTGAGGATAATTAAATGAATAAATCAGGGTTCTATTTTAATTTGTGTAGATTTCCTTATAAAAATGAAACATCTTGCCTGGTGAAGTCAACTAAAAATCAGTTTCTTTTCCTCCTACATGCCTTATTTTGTCATACCTATATTGACATAACAGGAGAAGGATCTACAGAAGAACTTGACTCCCAGGTTTTACAAATATCTTATAGTATGTGGGAAGAACTAGCAGCAAAAGAATGGTATCCCCAAAAGCTGGCACAGCAAGCAAGGAGCCATTTACTCTGATGTACAGGAAACGAGACATGAGCTCTGCTCAGGGAATAGTCACCTAACTCTGTAGGAAGACATAGCCCCTTTCACACAGCTTTGACGGCCCTCTTAGACTCTGACATCAAAGCCTATGCCTTTCACAAGGCATAGCCAAGGAGTAAGAGTTGGAGGTGGTGATGGAGACCGTTGTCTTTATGGCACTTAACCATTCTTGCTGATATGTTTACCTGAATGGCTTTGCTGTGATGTAAGCCCCCTGCTTCTTGTACTTCCTTCTGGGAATACAGGGAACAAAATACTGCTTTCCTCTCCGTCACAGCCATTTGCATTTGACAACTGCATTCACATCTCTCTTCCTTTTCCTTTGTAGGGTAAAAAACTGAAATTCTTCCAAACATCCCTTCTACATTGTTTTCTAGACTTTCGATCATTTATTGTTCTTACTGCTATTAACAACTGAAAACTGAACTTCTATTAATGGGAACTAGAATGACAGCTATGCAACTCTGACAGAATTAGAGCAGAGTTGTATATATAAATGGTTTTACATGGAATAGAGTAAGAACCAGACCTAATTTGTTGTTACAAAAGTAAACACAAGTGTCCTCAAAATAATATCCCAGACCAAGAGTAATTCTGCATTACACCTAACTATGCTAATGTTACGTGTTGAAAGAACATTTATTTCTAATTTCTGCAAATATTCATTTTATGCTGAATCATGCTGAATTGTATCAGTTGAGGAGGCACTGACAGCCTTGTTAGCACTGGGATGTGCTTGCAATGCCAGGGGAAAAAAAAAAAATATAATGACTGAAGCTGAAGTCAGTGAACATTGTTCACAAAAAGAACTCACAGTCCAAATGACCATTAACTCCTCGTTTGTCCCAGGATACAAATTAGGCCAGATGAGGGTTACGTTTATAACAAAAGGGACACAAAATTGTAATGTAACTTTTATGCATAATTATTATCAAAGAATTTTTTATTATGTTTTCATATTCAATTCTCAAACTGTTAGGAGAACTATCAATCTCTTGAAGAACGCAAGTTTTTGTATGACCTGGGCATATACATTCGGAGTGGGGGGGGAAATTCCAGTTAGTGGTTATAAATGAACATTAAGCATTCTTCATAACAAAGCTTGATTATTTTTTAAAAAACCCAAAACTATACAGTGTCTTTTAAAAATTATGGAAAAATAGTATGTGAAGTGTTTTTATACAATAAATAATCTATTTTCTATGAATGTACAAAATCATTTGTACAGCAAGTAAGAAACTGATACAAATGCAGTAACTGAAAGATATATTTAATTTTATAACTATAATAATTTATTTATGAAATATATCCACATATATATAAAATATATCATATATATCTTGGCAAAGACCTTCCTTTCTTGTTTCAAACAAAGTCTATTACCATCATTTTAAGCCTATATAACCATTTTTACTGTTAATTTATTTTCATTTTTCTTTTGGTCTCCATCTTTCTTCTGATAAAATATAATTTAATGTCATTGGGTTGTAGTTTAACCTATGTGCCCCGGGGAAAGTCTGCATAAAGGTCAGTCAAACCAAAAAAATATCTGTAATGTCACAAGTAAGGGATTTCCTCCCTTTCTTTTTAAATAGTATAGAACAGGATTTGCAAAAGTTACTCTTTTTCCTAGCTTACTCTTACATCCTCCTATCAAAAAAAAGTCCATAATTTCTGAAGAAATCATTTACATTGAAAAATGTCCAGGGTTGGATATAATCCTTATTGCCAAGTTTCCAAGTTATTCAGTGATGATGTTTCAATGAAGAGATAAAAATGTGATTTATAGTACTAGCAAAGATGAATGTACGTACTGGGGATGATAATGTATGTAGGGGCTTAGAATAGCAAATGGTCTAGTACAGTAAGTTACTCTGATTGTATGAAGTTTCATTTGAAGTTCCACAGTCCTACCCTTTCATCTTTAGGAAATTCTTTGGGATGAATAATCGGAGTTCTGTTCATCAACTACAGTGCATCCTTAAATAATCACTGTAAATGTTTTTGAATGGAACTTTGAAGTGCAGGAATAATTTGTGCCTAAATTAGGTAATCTACTGAATACTCAATGTATACTCTTAACTTGCTATAGTTTATAATAATATTTATATTAGCCATTCATATTTATTCTGCATAGATAACTGTCATTTAAACATCTGTCATGAAGTTACAATACGATGATTCAGGCTTGCATACATTAACAAGAGAAATATTTTGCATCTGTTTATTCTTAATGAGAACTCATGTATAGGCAATCTCTCTCTAACTGATCACATTCTCCAATTACAGTTGCCTGTATAAAGCTATGGATGGATTCTTCAGACACATAGCACGCAGTAAGTGGAACAGTATGTTTCCATTGTACTTTTTTAAATCTCACAGAAAAATGTTTCCTGAAACTTTATGTTGCTGAAGTTTGGATCTGTCTTTGAATTTTTCTTCGATAGTGATACATTCCCTGCCAGGTTACATGATAAAGATTATCCTTTACTGAGACTCTTGCGAGGGGAGCGTGGGAGAAAGCTTCTTCATACAGGTTCACATGCCCTCAAAGTGGCATTGTTGAAATGAAAGTGTTGCATACTGCTGAATTCTCCACTGGCATCAGACTGAAGCGTCAAGTTTGTGCATCTCAAGGGAGAGTTGTAGTTTAAGTTCTTGCTTCTGAGCTTCAGCAAATGAATGTTAAAGCTTTAAAAAAACCAAAACAAACTGCTTAATTATTCAGAACTAACTCCCTATTACCTGATAGAACTATGGTTTATCTCCCTGATTATGTGTACACAGAGTGAATGCTACGCAGCTGTCTAATTAGCTCTGATCAAATAGTCATAGCAATAAATTCAGCTTGGGGACTTCTAATCCAAGTGCTTGCCTTCATAGCTAAAAATTTTGGGTAATGGTGTGATAACTTTTTTTTTTTTTTAACTTTTCTTGTTCTAATGGCTGCTTCATTTTACCCAGAACTACAAGTATTTGCTTATCCTGACATCATTTTGCATTTCATATGTAGCAATAGTATTAAGGGTAGATTTGGAACTGGAACTTTTTGAAACTCACTACTAGGTCACAGTAACCTCTTTATATCTGACATCTAAAGTAGATTTATTTTTCCCTCCAAATACCTTTTCCACAAAGTCTGTTCTGTTTCTTTACCTTGACAATTTAAGTTTTGCTGAAGCACTGCACTGGGACATGTAGCTTAAGTTGTTGCAGTGCTAAATGAGCAAAAAGATGATAGACAGGAACAGCCCTTGCCTTAAAAAAAAAAAAAAAAAAAAAAGGGGGGGGGTGGACTGTTGCCAAAATATGTATTGGCTTCTAGCCAAAGAATCCAACTTTTGAAGGAGCTATATCAGCATGAGGAAGGTTGTAGTAGTTCTGTGTGTACTAGAAGTTATTTTAAAAAATAAATTAAAAAAAAAAAAAAAAAAACAAAACAAATCATGGTCCCAATACTGCCCTTATTTAACCGGAAGTGATAATATTCAGTTGAAAGAATTCAGAGTTCTGCAAATACAAAGAAAATTTATGGAAAATTAATATTTCTTTTCAACATCAAACATCTGTAGCATACCTGACTGTTCAGAATCCTCCAAACTCTCTGTGCTACTGAATGAAATTGTGTTCCTCTTCCCTGCATTGGTCTTTCTCCTCTGTCTTTTTCATTGATCCATGATTTCTGGGGAAGAGAGATTTTCTAAATTTGTCACTGTGTTCTCACCAATTACCCTTACAGAGCCATTCATAAAATGACAATGTCATACTCTTCATTAAACTAGATAAAACTTAAAACATTCTAAAAATAATGCAATATTAAGCATGCCCCGACCAGGACAGGAGCTCTGCTGTTTCAAAAATACCACATCATAAAAAGAAACAGCAAAAAGAACATTCAAAGCCGTGCTGTACTGGGTCTGGCCTGTTTCCTTCACCCATTAAACTCTCCTGATTGTGACACATGAGTTTTCTTGCTTTGCTCTTCCTATTCACTCCCCTGTCCCACTTAAGGGGGAAGTGAACAAGCAGCTGTGTAAGTGCTTGGCTGCTGGCCAGGGCTAACCCACCACAACTGGAGATGAGAATTTTATTTAAAATCAACATATTTGTTAATCGGGTTCATCTGATACGTGCAACTTGATTAATTTCTCTCCATAAAACAGTCAAATTGTGTAGACAGTTTGCAATATTAAGAAAAGATACTCACCTTCTTCTGTCTTGCATTCTTCTGCAAAACTGCATACACTGTTTGTCATGAGCATCCAAACAAGAACACCGAAATGAAGACTGGAAGGTACTTTGAATCTGGCCTGTAGACCTTTTGCCTCTAAAACTGCCTCTGTGGTTAGACAGCCCATATGGCACAGTCCTCCTGTTGTGAGAATCACAAATATTGTATATTTTAGGAGCCAATTAAAATTATATTCCATATTTTTTCTGTTTTAGAAAATAGATCTATTGATGCAAAGCAATAAATAGCAGCACAAAAATCAAACCCTATGCTTATGTAAGAAGTTCTCCCTGTAACAGATGACAACTTCTGCTCCATCAACTCAGGCTTTCACAAAGTTATAAAGTAGCAGACAATTAGCTTAAATGGCAGAATTAATTGGCAACTACATTGGCTATCTAAAAAAAATTTGATTACCTAACAGCTGATAAAAATACATCCCCAGGTTATTGCTTATTTTACTGCTTATTCCTTTATTGTGTTGGTTACCCCCCACAACAGCACAAAATTTGTTATGTGCCATAGCTGGTATGAAGTGACAAAGGAGCTGTGCTGATTTCCACTAGATAAGTAACATCATGTCGTTGTTGTCATCTTCATGATTCAGAGCCTAATTTGCCATTAATTTTATCACTGAGAAATGGAGAAAACTGTCAGCATGATTCATTTACTGCATCGTGTTTGGAACATGACCCACGGAGTTATAAATGTGAGAAACAGCTAGATAATCTTCCTCATATGTATCTACTACTACTTTTCTACGAGAGATCATATTCTGTACCACAGCACACCAGGAAACAGTAAGAGGTAGTTCTCTTTGTTTCCCTGCAGTCCGGCATGCTTTGTTCTTTCATGGGTTATAGTCAATATTATCAGAAAAGGACATGCTTCATCACTGCTTGCTAACATCCCCAAAAAGCATTGGCTAGCTTAGACTGATGTCATAAATTATTCTCCTACAAGTTGTTAAAGAATCTCAATCGATAGCAGATGTACACCACATGGAACTTCTGGAGACCCATAGCAGTTTCTGTGTACCTGAGGGATGGGCTAAGCAACCCACAAATCCACAAACACTAAAAATCTGAAGAGCATCTCATGTTCAAAAGCAAGAGAGAGGAGTGGAGGAGAAAAAAAAAGGCAGGGGAGAAGAAGTAAGAATAGATCTAGAAGGGTTACAGACAGGGTACAGAACAAAGCCTGAATAATCAGTTTGGAACCACTAACTTCACATAGTTGGACTTTTTTCATTTGCTTTCATAAAAGCATCATTAGGCTATTAATTAGAAAGCTGTAAATTTTCCAGTTTCCCACACTTACGATGGGCTGAAGGGTTCAGAAACATTAGTTTCCTAATCTCTGCAATAATTTTGATGTAACATCAGTACTGTTGATGCAAATCATTTCTTCAAACCTTTGCACTTATAGTACATATGAGCTTGTAACAGTGCATCTCATCTTTCACAGCCTTAACCAGAGCATACCTGTCATACATAGATTTATCATAAAATCATACTGAAAGATAGAAAATCACAAGCAGTATTTCTGTGTGTCAGAGACCATGAGATGGTCTTTCTCCAGCACATGCTACTTCTTTCATTCTATGGCTATGTCTAGACACTGGGAGAGACCAAGAATATGCATATTAGTCCTAAAAGACTTCAGGACTTGATTTTGGCCCCCTTCATAAACAGACATTTTAAAAGCTTTTTGTTGTCTTCAGGATTAGGGGTGAGTCCCATTTTATAATTGAAGAGTATTAGTAATTCTATACTGCTGTCTACTTCACAATAATGAACGCTAAATAGCTAATATATGTAAATTCTGACATAAGTAATTGCTGTATAGTCATATTTATTATACATTCGTGGGTTTTATGAAGTAACGGCTGGTATTTAGAGACAGGAACAGGAAGAAATTCCTGTATTTTTAAGTGGCGAACCCTCTGAAAACTGGTAAAATTCTGTTGTTCAACTTCCTGCTCAGATTTAGGCTGAAATGAAAAGATGAATTTTGCTTTGTCTAGCCAAACGTGAACCCCCTATTTCATGGCAGATAGCTTGCCAGGGAGATAAAGCAGCTTTTTACAGCTTTTGCAGACATCATCCCACATTGTGCTAACAAAATATAAAATACTGTGTATGTTATTCTCATTATTTAAAGTGGTTCCTTGTTAAAAAGTCCACTTTTCCAAAATATGATACTGTTTTTTCTTACTCTAATTCTCTATATCAGAATCTCTGTGGGACTGACCTGCGGTTCACCCTGTGTCAGAGGTTCTGCCTGAATAGCCAGAGAAGAAGAAGGGCATGCATTTTATTCCTTAGTTGCTGCAGTTTGCAAATTAATGGACCAACTAGAATTGTCATCAACTTCAATTTTATCTTAATACATCAGTATCTGAACTACAGTGATTGAGGAATGGGCCCATTACCAGTCTGCTGTCTTTCCTAAGAGACAGTAAATTCCAGCAAACAGACAGGGGTGGAGAATATAGTATAATTACGAGTGATAAGAACCATGAATCACAGCCCTAGGCAAAGGAGGAGACTGATATTTTAGATACTGCTTCTGATCTTTCCAATGAAGTGCCTTACGTTCTATGAAACTGATAATGCTTATACGAGTATGCTTCATAGCTTGGAAAATGTATTCAAGACCACTTTATTCTCAGTGGTCCAGAAATACATGCCAATGCAATGACATTTTCAACTGTAAGAATTTTAACTAGAACGCCCAAGCAAAAATTTTTATGTAAGCTAATGTGCAGACTTGCCAATCAGAGATGGAAATGTAATAATTCTCCCAATATGCCTGGTTTTGATTTCTAATCCAAAAATTCAAACCCAAACCAGATAAATTTCAATAGCAACCCAGAGTCTTTCCAGCAGTATTCAGAAAGAATTAAAAAATATAGATGTTTTCTTGCCTGTCAGTTACTCTGAGGCAACTCATAAATCACAACATTTAAGCAAACGTTAGTGTGTGTACGGTCATCATTCCAGCAGCTGAAAATGTTAGTATTTCAAGTTAGTTCATGCCTCTTTCTCAGCACTTCAGAAGTGAGAGGAGATGCTGAAGAGATTCAGTTGAACCAGCATCAGAAGCATTTGCCTAGCAGCATGCTTAATCTTAGATTGTTACATGTGATTAACAAATTATTATTCACAGTTTCTACATGCTAAATGGGAATTATTGTCAACATGTAATTGTCACCAAGCATTTGTGTTGCTAGGAAGTCTCTTTGCTTTCCATTTCAGGTGAGGCATCTGTTTCCTTTAGTCAAACCTTGCTGACTTTAGTATACACAGGGCAGTTTGTGTCTCCACAGTGAAGATGAGGAGCAGCTGAACTAGGCAGAGGCAGATTTGTTGGCTAGCCATCTGCTAGACTTCTGTGGATCCTGAACCCACCAGTTCCCTTACACTGTGTTCCTTGCAGTTATGACCAGGTCCCTGGCCAAAGTACTGGCTAAGAGCCATTTACAAACCTTTGGGAAATTTCTATGCAAAACCCACAGATTTTTAAAATGTTTTAACATTTACATTTCACAAGAAATTTTGAATTTCTGACCTTTTAACTCAGTGTGCATCATTTCTTCCTTTAGGAAAACAAAATTCTCCTGAAGCAGTGAAATGGGTTTCCACATATTTAAGAGCTAATGTGTACTATGTCCGTTATGCCTTTCTTCTCTACAACGTGGAGAACAAGCAAACCTATGCAATTCTGGATCAGCCTTTCCAAGGTACCACTTTGAATTGGTATCTATGTGGCAACATACAAACCTGAGATTTATGTGGAAGTGACCCTCTTTCGTAGAGTTCAGTTACCAATATGATTACTGCAGCCAGGGAGTGGGTGCATAAAAGTCTGCATGCTCAGTTTTAAAGCACTTTCTAAATTACAGAAGGTCTGAGTTTAAGGAAATAGTTTCTTCTTCAGTATAAGCTATTTGTTCTTTATTCTATATGCAAAAAAAAAGAAGATGCTAACACAACTCTCCAGTACCTGGAATTATCCATATGATGAAATTATGATTAGTCAGTGCAACAGATCTGTTATCTGAAGATAATTCTGTGTATAATATAGAGCAGCACAAAGCTAATCAAAGCACAGTGTGCTCTTGTCACTTGAAACACACTTTTGACTTCTGCAATGGAAGGAACACAGCAATCTTTAGGTCAGCCAATGTTTCTCCTAGAATTTTTAAAGAAAAAAGTATAGATATGCAGATTGGATACTCAGATGCTGAAATAATCTAGATTATTTCTGTACTTTGTGTCCACAAAACAGTCATATAAGCTCTCCCCCTAAAAGTTAGCTAGCTCTTGAAGCAAGTTTTTGCCATTAAGTTAACAGAGATAGGCATTTATTTGTTGAAAAAGACAAGAAGTACTGAGTAATAATGAAACAGCCATTTGGAACCAGTGATATCAGTGAAAATTTCCCACAGAAAAAAACCTCCCCATTGAATGACTACTACCTTCAAGTCTAACTGGGAAGTATGATTTGCCCAAGTCCTGCTGTCCCTCATTCATACTATAGTGAACATTCAGAATTCAGGCAGAAAAATCCAATTGGTTTATTTTAATTTTTATAACATGTGGCTGAGTTTCTCATGCTATATTATTATTGACCTATGAGCTGCTATTATTTTGTACTTTCCCAGCCACTTAAACACAGTAGATACCTCCAGGGCACTTGAGAGTTTCAGCCAAAACAAAGGGATGAGGGGGTTGCAGCAATCATCTTAGATGCTGTGATTTCAGTATTCAGCAATATATTTTCTGGCAGACACCCAGGCCAGCAAGGCTCCCAGCAGTCTCCAGTGTTTTCAGCCAATCTTAAAATGTGTGAGATCCCTGTCAGGACCACTGAGAACAAAGAACATGGAAAGGAAGCACAATTTAACATCCTCCAAGTGAAACAAAATGTCTCCAGAATGAAAGATGCTTGGGGGAAATAACCGATATTTCTGTGTATACTTTCATATAAAGCTATTGCAGTAATATTGTGTAGCTCTGTAGATGAAGAGATCAGTGGCTGCTCTGAAAGTTGGCTCCAACTCTTTCTGTAACAGGCGTATTTTCTAACAGAGTAGTTCACAATAGGTGTACCTCCCATATTATCCCTTCCTTCTCATCATCATCATTTAAGAAGTAAAACATCTTCTTCAAAGAAGTGCCTGACTTCTTGGTCTTCTGTCCTCCTAACCACATGCTCCGTTCACAGAAGCTGTACTTTTTCCGAGTAGCTTTTTGCTGTTCAAATTATTTTCAGGGGAAACAAACTTTTATCCTTTATAGCCACACCTTTATTTTCAACATCCTCAATTTAGTAGCAGTCAGTGTTCCTAGATACATAATAGGCTACTGTTATCCAAAAAGACGTACCTCTATGATTTTACTAGATTTGGTTTAACCTTCACTTTTTTTTTTTTTCAGTCTTATTCTTTAAGTAGTACTTGCTAATTTGTGAGGACCCCAGGTTAGTTATAGTTAATTAGTTATAGCTAACTTAGGTAATAAGCTAAGGATTGCACACATCTGCTTCATCATCCAGTTTCCCTGACCACGTGAGTTCTTTGATTTCCCTCCTACTGGGACTTCACAGCACCCAGGTTAAGTACTGTGAGAAAATCTGAAGGGTTTTTATCACTAGTCGTCCTCCTCCTGTAGCTGTCAAAAGGATGTTATGTATTTTCTGTTTCAAATATGATCAGAAAAATATCTGAGTTGTTGAGTAAAAAGCTCGGGTATGTTTCTTGAGGTAAGCAATATGAAGCAAGTGGGGGAAAGGGGTGGTATTTTTCCATTAACACCCCAAATACCCTGAGAGGCTGGGTAGAGCTCACCTGACCTCATAAACTGAGCTCTTGTTTCACAGAAATACCTCTTTCAAAACAACACTGCTCATATCCTTCAGTACCTCATACCAATCCTAATCTGCACCCAGTTTTGTGGCAAGGTATGTGATTGTTAGTTTAAATAAATAAAATCCCACGCAGCATTTTCTGTCTCTGAGGCCCAAACTCCCATTATTCCTTTCTTTCTCTGACTGGCAGGGAATATTACTAGTAAGTGGGCTGGTTCTAACACAAATACACTGAGGTAAATCCCAAAAGGCAGAGCAGCTGGAAAATATGGATGAAAGGAAGAATCAAATTAAGTGTTAAATCGTAGCTTTTTCAAACTAAAATTCAGAGTACCTATTGCTAGCTTCTGAAGCCACCATACCAGTGCACACAAAGAACGCACACTCTAATGCATGTTTCTTCCCCTCTCCACAGTGTGTATAGTTCAAAATCCACTGCTGGTTTAAAAACAAATAAAACAAAAACCTGGGGGAAAATAAACACATGGTGTTACAATTTAAGACTGATGAAAGTGACTGTGGTTTGACAGCCCTCAAGACTGTTTACTCTTAGAATTAGACCAACATGAGCAGCAATAGTGAAATTTCAAAGCACTGGCTACTAGTGTGTGTCATCCCTGACCCCATCTTCTGCAGGGCCAGCTCCTGCAGTGACATGGGATTTTAGTCTGCAAAGCCAAATCATTTCAAGTCTTTCCAAGAATACTGCTGTTAAAACATCAATACTATGAGTACTGTAAATAAGCTTTACAGGAGGACTAAGAGGATATATTCTACTTTTAGACTGTGGAGGGCATGCAAGCTGTGCACGTTTCAGACAGTAAGACACTGGAAGTGTGATGATGTAAATATGCAAGAATAACTGTGTTTGAGTAACAGGCCTAAAAATCAAATCAGTTTGTCAGTGATAAAACATAACAATAACAGCAGAAGCCTGTTACTGTGTTCAATAAATCTATTTGAAATACTCTCCATTTGATGTGAAGATCTGTGCAGCTTTTTAACACCAAAGATTCTCCAGTTTTTAGGATTAGAGATATTTACAATCCGTCATTTAAATTTTCACAAAAAAATTGTAATTAAAAAAAAAAAAAAAAAAAGAAAAAGTTAAAAGGAATTGGTGGAGATAAGGAAGATTATCTGCTTTATACCTGGTATTTTTTCTACCAGTGAGTATGACCATAGATTCTACAGCTTTAGTTATTTCAATTGTTACTACCTTGTTAAGATTTTTCTTTTTATCCTTCAATATTCAGGCTACATTAGGACATACAGTGCGCGTATATGTAGTCTAATCTTAGTAACATCCACACATGTAAGACAACTAGATTTCAGTGAAAAGTCTGCAAAATGCAGGGCAAACTTCATTCAGAAAAATAAAATCAACTCAACAGCAGATTCATTAGTTCACTTTTGGTACTTGGTTCTGATGGTTAACCACGCGCACTGTTTAACCGACAGATCAGCTTCCTTATTTGAACTGCCTGGCTTACAGCCACTGTTTTATCATCATGTCTTTGGCTAGCAGATATTTTCAGTCTGATCTATTAAGATTATAAGCACATGCTTAATTGTTTTGCTGAACAAGAAATCTTTAGCTGTGTAATTTTATTTCCAGTAATATACAGGACATCATCTATACTTACCTAATGCTGAAGATAATCCTCAAAAAATGGGTAACTGTAATACTTTATAATACCACTTAAGATCCATAAAGATGAAAAGCATTTTAAATTATGTGGGCTTCTGTTCAACAAAATTCAATCATCAATGAGATGCATGTAACAAAAAGATGTTATGAAGGAAAAGTTAGCCAGCAGAGCATACAGTTAGAACAAGAGTATCCAACTGGTTGTCTTAAGTCTTCTCTTCTGTAACAACATCCCAGGACATCACTTCCTCTCTATATATGAGCAAAACTATGAGTGAAGCGATGATAGGGTACAAACTGTTTCCATTCTAAGTTGATTTTCTGATGGTGACCTAAGCCAGTAGTGAGCAAAGATCATTAACTTATAACTGTAGAGAGAGCTGATGGTATGTGGAATCAGCTGCTGTTGTCTGTTTAGCTTCTGACAAGTCCTGGACCCCTAACAGACTCTATTTCTCAGCTCTTTCAGGAAAGACCAAAAAAATGAAAGTGTATGAAGAGCCTTTCTCACCCCAACAGGTGGTCACATTAGGTCAGAACAGCTTTCTACAGGGGAACTATCTGGAGTCAACCTAGTGCTAAATTTTGATGGCCACTTGGGAATATCTGACTTGCATATGTTACAGAAACAAATTTCTTCTTTAATAAAGTGACAAAACACCACTTCATTGTAGTGTCACTATGTAACCACACACTGTGAAACACTCACCACATCCTCTACCAATATATCCCACAGAGCAAAGCAACAGACTACAAGTCAGTGCATGCCCTTGTCCTTCCACTGAGGAAACAGAACACGTGTAAGTACAGAGGATCAGAGCCACAAACACAAAAATGTTAGATCAAATTCTTCCTTTCACTTTGTCCATTCAATTCTACTGATTCAGAAATTCATGTAATTGGCAGACAGAACTCATAGATCATCATGTAAGGTGGTCTTTGTAACATGGTCACAGATTTCATTCAGTTACTCCTCTTGAGCATAATAGCAAATACTGAAATAAGCCATGTCATCCAGAAAAAAAAAAAACACTTTTGCTTTGATTTAGACACTTCAAGAAATGATTATTTTTGGTGCTTAGTTTGAGTGAGGAAATAACTTTACCATTGTGGATCTACACTATTCTCCTTTGAAAGCGTCTGGATTATTGCCATAAATTCTCATTATGCTTTTATTTCAGAACTGAAGACTGCTTGAGTATCTGATATTTTGTCCTCATGATAGTATCACCTTCTTACAGCTGTCACCTTTTAATTTTTCACTAATCATTCTGAGCACCTCTAAAGCTTCACGCAGCAACATTAATGTCATTAATTGAACCACATTTTGCTGTCTGATGCACAAGCTCAGTTCATACGGAAATATTGGACCTCTTTGAAGAAGTGCAGATCTAGAAGTCTTGCCTATATTTTCTTCTTTAACTTACAGAATTAAGCATCAGGTTGTGGCTGTATTACATCAGTGGGTACTGTTTAAAAGACAATTCATTCTTTCTTCTTTAAAATATGTGTGTAGCTATAGATCAAGATAAGCATAATTAATCACTTGACAAAAAAACACATTGCAAACTAATTCCTGAGTAATCAATCTTATCAGTGAGAACAATTTACCAGCTTTTAATTATCTTTGTTATGCAACCTTTGTCTACACCATATAATTCCATTATTCTATTCTGACTTACCTGACTTTCTTTAGGTCATCTTCTTTTCTACTTAAGGCTCTCACTGCTCCCAGCATAAAAGACTCACTATGTCAAAATAACACTGGTGCGCTTAGTGGTCTGGACTAACAGCAGTGGTTCACGGGCAAGTATAAAGCAATACTCAAGCATGTGCAGACATAATTTCTCATTTAATTGGCAATAGCTGCAGAGAGTCAGAGGCTACATATTCTGCAATTTTGTGCTTTTCTACAGCTGTCACCCTGCTGAGCTAAGTGGTTTCTCAGCAAGGATAGAAATAGACCTTCTATCATCACTCCGCCTCCAACAGTTTTAGTAAAAACTTTAACCACTTTTCCAGAAAAGAAGAGGCCATGACCAAGATTTGTTTTGAATATATTACAACAATGCTTAAGGGCATCTTCTGTTGAGAAATGCAAGGGGAAGAAACCAGAGGAGGAGGTAAAGTTTGTCTTTGAAGTATGGAGAAGAGAGTAACCTGGAAACAGAAAACATTAAGGAATTTGTGACAGAAATAAGAAATAATAAAGTGAAGGACATAAGTCAGGGGAAATAAGAAAATAATAAAAAGCAATTATAGTGTTTGATGTAGGAAATAAAACCAAAAAAGATGTGCTAAGTACATAAGCAGGAAAAAGATCAGAATCAGCAGATGTCAGAAAAACTTCCCCAATCTTTAACACCATCTTTCTGGCCTCCTATTGTGTATGGTCCTCAAAGTTGCATTTGAGCCAAATTTTTAGTAAATACAAAAACTTTCAATGACATCCGTACAAGAGCAACATAAAAGCCCCATTTACAAACAGCCAGTCTGTACAGATCCAGTGGTTACTTCCATTTAAAAGAAGTAGCATAACTTTCTTGGGATACTAAATTGCCCAAGCAGGCCTGATTTCTCTCATTCACTTCCAGAAGTACCTTTTGACTTACTGTGACATTGTTCCACGTAGGACACCAGGCCAGAATTAGCGCCTGTTCATTCAGACGTGTGACATGAAATCTTAATCCTGCTTCTGTTGCACTGAATGTGGTCCAAAATGTCTAATATCCCCGTACATGCTTATTTCAGTGACTACCTCTGCCCTCATATACAGAAGCATTCCTAGGAAGAATCCTAGGACTTTGAGAATTGAGATTGTGTTCTTTCAGCTTAGAGGGAGATTTGTACATCTACCTCACCTGTAAACAGATCTTTTCCTTTCATCGCTTACCTTGCTGGCTCAGACCAGGCAAGTCTCAAGAAACAGGTAGAGGAGCAGGACAGCAAAGCAGCCCAGTTCAGACACCTGGCTCTTCCAGCCAAAGTACACCACTCTCTAGATGCTGCAGCCAGCCAACTTTGAGAGGACCTCCATTCTCCAATTTTAATGAGCACTTCAGGTTCCAGAAAATTTAGTTCCTACTGGACTAATTCCCCTACTTCCCACCATTATCCACTCACTATTTATCAACGCCCAGAGGGCCCCTAGCATCCTGATTAACCTAGTTCCAACAGCGTTATTAGGTTATACAGGTTCATGTCTTTGGAGCACAGTAGCTAAAACATATCATTCTATGTGATTATTTAATATTCAAATTGAATATTGAAATTGAATACATTCATTCTGTCGCTTCCACAGAAACGTCCAGTCACATGGCATTAAAATTAAGTGTGATAAGAATCAGAACTTCCTAGATGTCAGGTCAAATCATTACAGGCTAACCTATACACTGGACAGTGGGGGCAGACTTTACATATCTGAGAGATTTGCTGTTATTTTATGTACAACTGACTTCAGTTAAGAAAGCAGAGACTTATAGCCCCAAATGTTTAATATTTGGATTATTATACATACTTCATTGCTCGTGCTATAGGTATAATGAAAATGTTATATATCTTTATGCTCTATTTTTTGTTCTTTGGTGATGTTTGTACAAAACTTCCAGGTAGGAGAAAATTCTCCGCATCACTGAATTAATGCACACTATATACTTTTCCCACTGGAATAAAAACTATAATTCCTGGAGACTTAAAACAGGATATCCTAAAAAAAAAAAGGGGGGGGGGTAAAATTAGCAGAATTCTGTTTATTCAGTGTGTATGGGAAAAGGAATGTCGTTCCCCTGTTTTCACTGCTGAGCTCTGACTTAAATATACCGAGTCATAAATATTTGGCTAAAATAATTCTAAGTAATCCTGGGGTGGATTAGTGCAAGTATGGAACTCAAAGAATTGAGTGACTTGTGTGAATACATGATACTTACAGGTTGGTAGAAGTTCAAAAGACTTGTCATCAGACATGGCCTCTAGCCAGGACACACATGAATTTACAAATGAAGCGCCCTAAACCCCATTTGACTTAACCTATTTTACTGCTACTTTCTAATGTTCTATTCCTTTTGTTATTTTAATCTGATTAAAAGCTTTGCAATTGATTCAAAGGCAGAGCCGAGTTAGTACAACTGTTCCCAAACTGTAGTCAGTGGAGCACGTGATGGTGTGTATAGAAGTTCACAGTCGTACAGTCCAAAGATCTTTAATTCTTGAAGTACACCAAAAGAAATCTGGTTTTAGATTCATCTCATCTCCTGATTATTTTTTAAGGAACTCACTGCTGTGGTTGCTACGGGACTCAAACCTATTAGCCTATGAAAACCTTTACAAATCCATAAGACTGTTTTAGTTACTCAAGAGAGACAGGATATATACAATGGTGTAGGAAAAGGAGGCCTCTAACCTTTAGGATGTAGGCACAGTGTCACTCTTCCTGGATGATTTCTTTTCATTAAGTGCTGTTAGTACCAGACCCTGTTTTTCTGCATAAGCGCTCCACCCCACTGACCTGTGTGAAACTCAGCATTTCCAATTCATGGGACATGTTTTCAAATACTGTTTTTATTATGAGCTGAAACAAAACCTTTTGTTTGCCATTCCCATAAAACATAGTTGTAAAAGACGTCCTTTTGTAACCATCTTAAATCTGGTATATTGAGTTTTTCAAAAATTACTATTTTAACGTCAAAGTATTTTTCCACATAAATTTTTATCAAAACCAGCACAGTGTGCACACACACACACACACACACTATTCTTCCTTTCCCAGCGAGTGGTTTATTAGAAACAGATTTCCCCTGCAGAAGAGCTCCTTTTTCGCCCGTGACTAACCTCACTCGGGCGACAGGCAGCACACGCGTGCTGCGCACAGCACGGTACGCGCGTCCCGCCGTGGCCCCGACGCCCGCCTGTGCGCGGGTACCGGGGGCGGCCCGCACTGCGCCGGCTGGGACCGCGGGCGCTCGCCCGAGGCTCCCTTTGCCTCGCCGGCGTCCGTCCGTCCCTCCGCCCGGGAGAAGGCCGGCAGGTGTCAAGGCGGCGAGGGGGCGGCGCGCCCCACCGGCCTCCGCTCCGCTCCGCTCCCCGGGGGCTCGGGAGGCCCCGCCGGCAGAGCCTGCCCCGGCAGCGGAACCCGGGCTACCTGGCGGGCACGGCGGCCTCCTCGCGTCCCGCCCTGACCCCGGCGTGGGGGGGGGGGCGGCCCCGTCTGGGCTCTCCCTGGGGGGTCCCCCGGGGGCGAACCCCCCCCCCCCCGGCCTTCCCCTGCCCGCCAGGGTCGCGCCCTTTGCATCCCGACCCGCCATTTCGCGTCCCCCCCCGCCCGCCCGCCCTCACTCACTCGGGGGTGTTGATCCAGATGATGTCGAGGTGGCAGTAGTAGACGCACTCCTTGTCCTTGTAGGTGTAGCAAGTGCAGCGCCGGGCTCGGCGCCGCAGCCCCCCGCCGTCCACCTTGGCCCTGCCGCCGGCCGGAGCCGCCGCCGCCGCCGCCGCTTCGCTCTCCTCTCGCTCCTTCTGCCCCAGCGCCGCCGAGCGCGGCTCGCCGCCGGCCGGCAGCGGCAGGGAGCGAGGCCGGGGCAGCGCGGACCCTGCACGGCGAGAAGAAGGCAAAAGCAGCGCTCAGCTCTCCCCGCGCCAGCCCAGCGCCCCTGCCCCCCCGCCCGGGGAGGACCCCCCTCCCCCAGGGCCTTTTGTAACAGGAGCCGAACCATCACCGGTCCCGGAGAAGTTTCAGGGCTGTTAAAAGCACCGTTGTGTTTATATGTACTGCAGCGTGCTGGGGTGCACCCCGTAGCCCCCGCAGGCGGGCGGTGCATCGCTAGGGAGTGTTTTTGGTTTAAACCTACGTACGGCCAAGTGACCCCTTTGGCGTCTAGTTATTTACCACGCATCGGAGTGGGCTATTGCTTACAGCCTTTTGGAAGGAGAAAAAAAAAAACCCCAAAAAACAAACAAACAAACCCAGCCTTTCTTTGTGTGCATGCGTGGAAGTGGCAAAGAAAGAAAGAAATTCACGTTACCTGCAGTCGACGTAATTGTAAGTCCAAAGAGGAACAATAAACCCAGCTCCATTAAACCCAAATTGCACGCTCGTTAACTGCAGGCAAAGGTGAACTGCAGGGGCGACTGAACCTTTCCAGGAGGAATCACTTCAGGTTGGAGGCAGGGAATATCCTGGGGCTGGCGGCACACGCTGCTCCCCGGAGTTAGTTCCCACACGGAGGTGTGATTCGTGGTTCTCCCTCGCAGTTCTTTTCCTCCAGCGCAGCCTTAGTCCTGAGGGGGAGAGTGTTGTCAAAAGAAGGGAAGACCCATCGCTTGGCTTTTCCCACACACACCTCCCACCCCACCCCCAAATCTGATCAGAAACCGGAGCTGCTGTTTTCCAGCTGCAGACGCCTCCCACCCGCGGACAGCTGCCTGCCTCCCCCGGGGCGCGGGCCGGGGGCGGGCGCGGGCCGCGCTCCCCGCCCCTGGCCGCCCCCCGCTTCCCACCCCGGCAGGTAAAAGGCAGGGATAAAGCAGCACATCCTCCCCGGGAACGGGAGGCGCGGCCTTGTAGTTACTCCTAATGCTGGTCTGAGTTCATCGCTCTGAAACGAGCTGATCCTGGTGTGCTGTGTGTAATTCCAAGAGGACAGGGGCTTGCGCGTGCCGTAAAAACGCAGAGTTTTGGCCCAAATCTGGGCTACAGATTTGGGAATTGTTTGGGGCTTTTTTTTTTCCGCGACTCTGCCAGTGATCTCCCAGGTCAGATTAAGTCACCAATTCATTAACGCTTTCTTTTCCCCCAGTTAATGATGAACGCCTCTTTGCCCATAAACCTACCTAGAGTGCAAAATTTAAGGTAAAAGGGGATTTCGTATTGCCTGAAATATTTGACACTTGTGCCTAGAAAAACACCCCTGCGTGTGGCCCCATTTGCTATCCTAATATCAGCTCTTAAGTGATAATAGGTAAGGGTTTAAGGGAATTGGCTATAGCTTTTCTTACAGTAGTATGTGTAATATATCCTGTTATAGGAAACATATGACATAGGTAGTACATGGAGAAAGGTTAGCAAATTTAGTCGTGGATATTTTAAACCAAAACACGATGTTTTATTTAAGAATGTTTCAGTACTAACAGAAAGAGCTGCTGCCAAAATTGCTTTTATGTATCATGCCAATTTGACGTACTGACTAAAATCTGTTTTGTGAGTAGAAAACTAGTTGCAGGATCACTCAGGTTATGTTATCCGAAGGAGGAATGCCATTCTCTACTGCATCACATTCTTCTCCAGCCCTGCCCCCGATTCCAGCTTCTGGTGTGGACTATTCAGTAACAACACTTACCAAAAATACTCATTAAGGTGTCATGTTTTGTCAGTTTGTCAAACCTCGCCTTTTGTCAGTTTCTAAAGATTGAGAGTTTTCTGGGAGAACTTTAGTTGACCATGTTCCCAGCTAATAACAAAAGCACAGTGGTCATCAAAGACAGGGTAAGAGCTAAAAAGTTCCTTTTTCTCAAGTTTTGCTGAGACCATGGCTCTCTGTGGAAACTTAAGTTGCTTTTGTTTTGCACGGTTTTGTGCAAATGATGAGACTTTGCAATATTGAATTGCAACGTCAGAAACATTAATCATACTCTATCTCCAAAACCCAGTTAGAAAAGACAAGATTTCAGTAAATTTCTAAGGTTTGTACCCTCTGCAGTGAGCGCAGTTCGTGAGGACGTAGCTGCAAGAAGTTTGCTCAGGTATTGACAACATTCAAGTACTGAAACAGAACTGTGAAAGTACCTTGTTGATTTTGGTTCTGCTAATTTTAAATAGTTTCACAGCAGTTGCTAATGTTCTCATAACTAATACAGTGGGGGAAAAATAGATCCCATGTAAATTACTGAACTTAGCACTATATTGAAGTTCATGCCTGAGCTAGGAAAGTAAGTGCTTGCTTACCTTTAAGGATGAGTAACTGCAGTGACCTGAATGTTTATATAGTTTGCTTTGCTGGATTGTGGGTTTGTGTGTATTAGTCCAAGCATCAGCAGAGTTACAGTTAGGCTTCACAGCTGTATAGCTGTTGCTATTTTGAAAAATATCATGACAAAATATCTCTGAAAAAAGAATGTTTTTGAAGATACTTCCATTTCTTATATGAGTAGAAAAATTAATTGCTTCAAATCAGGAAGTTCTAGATATTGTACTCTGATACTCTTGGATACAGGATTGATTTTGACAAATGCTTGTGATTGCATTTTAACTTAACTGAAAAAGGGAAAAAAATAGAGATTTATTGTGCAGTTACTGTTTAACAGAACTCTTCACTGCAGTGAGTAGGAAGTACTGCTTACATGTTGCTGGTGTGATAAGTAATAATGACATGAGTCCAAATTCTGATTTATGAATTTCATTTTCTTTATTGCAACACATTTTTTGTTGTTAATGATGTAAGATTATTATAGTAACAAAGAGTTTAAAATGAGTGATATATAACTGCATCATATGTATAGGTTTGTTATGGCAAAAAAAGTCATGTGTTGTGAATTGATTTAACCACATTTTCAAAAAAAAAATTGTTCTATTTTTTTAAATGATATTTTGAAGGCCTCTTCTACATTACTCTACTTTTTCTTCCATGTGCTGTTTAATCTCTGAAAAGCCAGGGGAGGCCATATCAGCACTGATACTGAGTGCTGTGTAAACAAAAGAAGTAATAAAATATATTCTGAAATTAGGTATCAGGGTTCAGAAATTAGAGAAGGGCAAGGTTTTGGTCAAATGGCCTCATGTAAGCTTTAGAATAAGATAAGACATAGACTCTACAGGAAGAAAGAGACTCTTATCAAAGGAATTAATACTTCTAGATACTGTGGGCCTGATTCTCATTTACATTGATTATCAAGTTATTTGTGTCACATATTACCTAATGACTTGAGACCTTTTTATTTAATAAATATAGCAGTCATAAACCAAGAATGGTGGTTAAGCCAATATGAACCGCTAAATTTAAAAAATCCAGGGCCCATTTTGAGTTGGGGTAGTAATAAATGATGTCTGGATATCAATGGCAGTGATATTAACATGTGATGCAAAATGGTTTTGTAAATCTATTTAAGGATTATATTTTCATTTGGTTAAAAAAAAAAAAGAGTAGCATCTATTGAGGCAGCTGGTATAGATTGGAGATCCAATTCATATTATTTTACAGTTTTTCCTTTAAAATTGTTTTAACTTTGTAGGTTCCTTTTTCTATTTCAATTTCAAGATCTTTAGGGTGGATGGGTACTTTGCAAAAATCTTGAGAGCCCTGGACTAAATGCGTGGAGTTAATCCTTTTCTTTATACCTTCTAATCTTCCCACCTCCAACATACTCCTTCCTGCCCTTGTGCAGAAGCAGCACAGCAGTGCTGTAAGAGCCAGCTATACTCTCTACACACAATGGGAATTCCCCTGTGCTAGGACACTTCCTCATTCTTAGGGCCACCCAAGCAGCTTAAGGAAGACAATCAGGAGATCTACCCTGTTGCCGGGTGTAAATACTGTATATTTGAGAACTTCTAATCGACTGAAGGGAGAATATGTCTTAGAGATGAGGTCAAGGCTGAAGGAGTCCTGGAATGTGGAGCAGCTGAAACAGATGATGTTAAGAAAAGCAAGCTCAGATTCCAGATTTTATATTTGAAAACCATGGACTGCCATTTCAATTAGGAACATAATCTTGGTTTTGTTTAGTACTTCTCTGCCCCTTGTATCTGTACTTTATACAGTCATGCAATTCTGAAGCAGAGACCCTAGCAGTAATTCCACAGCATTTAACCTTCATCATACAGGTTACTACGCAAAATAGTTAAGAGTTATAAAGAAGTTCCAGATGTGTTTAAATAAGGTTGGTTACTGAGGGAAACCACTTAAAAAGCTAACCTTCTAGGATATATTTACACTAGTAATAAAGTCTGTATTTAAAAGGTACACTAGGGTTTCAGCAGCAGTGGAGAATTTTTTGGCACTGATACCTATTCTTACAGTTTCACAGCAGGCCAAGAGGAAAGCCTGATCAATACAGATATGATACTAAATAAAGGCAACCAATCTATTTATGACATTTATAAACCATTCATATCTCTTTTGCCACTCTCTTGCTTCCTTCTTAATCACGGTGTTCTTCCTTCTTAATCACAGTGTTCTTCAGTGTTGTTGAAAGAAAAGATCATACTAAGCTGCAAATGCTGTGTATTTAATAGCACACTGCATCACTCTCGCAAGGCAAGCAACTTAATAGATGGTAGCTGATGTTTGAAAAAATGTGCTGAAATCAGTAGGTTCTCAAGAAAACCTTATCTTCTGATTATTATTTGTTACTTTTTGCTTGGGTTCTATAGCCAGAAAGCTGAAGTTAATCTTGTTTCCCCTCCTGTTACAGACAGCCCTCTTCAGAGCCCTTTGATGTCAGTGCGAAGAATCCCATTTTTAGTGGCCTTTGAACCAGATGTAGTAAAAGGGCAACTGAGCATTTTGTAGGGGTTGCGGTTGGGTAACTTGCTTAAAGGAGGAAAGTTCTGTTACCTATTTCTGTTTTCCCATGCTTTTTATTATTTTTAATATTTATATACCATTGAAAGTAATGTAGATACTTGGTAAACAGTAAAGAGGACAAATGCCTCCGCTCTGACCATATTACAATTTATTTAGATAAAAGCAAAGTAAAAAAAGGAACTGTATGGCTGTTTTTCAGCCTTCATAGCAGTAGAGCAATAGCACACAAATTTAATGATTCCTGCTTGTTTCAGCTATTGTGAAATTTAGGAAGGAGTTTGCATAAGATAACATATCCTGCTGTTGTAATATACTGGAGACAGGTCTCAGATCTCTGGATAAGGAATGCTGCAAAAATCCTAAGTGTTATTATCACCACACACCACTCACCCCAGGATCTGAACCTGACCTCACTTCCTGGATCCAAACAATCTCTGTCTTTGTGAAAATAACAGGATTTTACAGGAAGAGAATTTTCTATAATTATTACGTGAAACAGTTCTTTTCCTCGACATTTATTCAGGTTTAGGCATGTTACTGAACAAAGAGAATTCCATATTAAAATATGATCAATGTGAATGCTTCTTGTGTTTGTAAAGAGCGGACGGAGAGCTGCCAGCAAACAAGAAGCTAGAGGCGGAAAACTGAGGCGGCTGTGTTGCCAAAAGAACTTAGCACATTTAAAAATTAATAAGGCGGAGAGGCAGACCACTTGGGAGGGACAGCTTGTTTCTGGACATGCACTGGCAGGAGGAAGAAAACACAAGTACCAAAGCAAATAATTTTGGGCAGAAGCCATTCTGGAGGATGATGAGAAGAGGGAGGGAGTAGTGTGTACATATAAAGATTCGGGTTCTGGCCTGGTTTTCCTTCCTCAGCGGCCTGGTAGGAAACTTCTGGTCAGTTGTTTGTAGTGTGAGTGACTGGGGAAATCTGTAGTCCTGGGAGGAAAGGGAGGTGTAAAGGTAAGCTGGAGGAAGGTGGCTAGAGAGTAGGTATGTCCTGAAGACTATGGCTGGCCCTCAGGCTATTATACAAAAAATGAAATTCATGTGCTTCTCTGACAGCACTTCCCTGAGAGCTCCCCTTCCTGGAGTGCACTGAGCTGAAGCTTGCCTGGATGCCTTTGAAGAGGGCATTTTTTGCATTTGTTGGAAAGCCAAAGGACCAGAAACCCTGAATCGACTGTCCTATCTGGAGCAGAATCTGCAGAGGAATACACTGGACTGCTGGAGAGGTAAGTGTCTGCCATTGCCGTTGCTGTGCTCCTAGGAGCAGGATGGAGCAACAACGTGAAGTGTACTGGGGCACTATAATGATGCCGCTTTTACGGCTCCCTTTGTCCAGAGATGTAGCAGCTTAGGTGGAATAAAAGCCTAAAGCTTGTGTTGCAAATCCTGTGGTTCGTAGCCCTTCTGGCTGTGAAGGGAGCTTTACGACATCTGCTGGAATTTAATTAAGAGCATGGATTTTACAGAAGTGGTTGGCCTTTTTGTGTGGTCACAATTCCTGTTTGCCTAGCTAAGCAGTTTGGGGGCTTTTTTCTTTGTGTGGCTTCATGATGTGACATGCAAGTGATTGTAGAAATTTAAAAAACCCTGTGTTGGACAACTGACATGCAGGAACATCTTTTTACAAATCTGTAGATGAGACAGGTGTCTTGTAACAGCCTATCTTGTTACACAATAAGGGCAGTCTGGAACAAAGCTTAATAAAATGTGGAGTAGCAAAAAATGTGCACATGAATAAAATATCCCTAATTTATATGATGTGCCCAGGTGGACAAGACTGTTAATGTACATGCAGCAGTCAGTATACTGTGTGATAATAATTTATTCACCTATATGAAAACCAAACAGGCTGGTCATAACTACCTTTATTCTGTGGCAAATCTCCTCTTCAAATTTGTACTTAACAACATTAGTAAGAGATTAATGTTTCTGGTGCTGCCTTGTAGGATAGTTTAAATAAATGTTCTGTTGCAGTTACCAGCTACTAATGAAGTTAGCGTCTCCTTATTGCAACTTCTTGGTAAATCCAATTTTAAAGACAAGTACAGGTCTGACCGTTTCTTTTCCTGGAGGATCTACAGCTGAGACTCATCAGTCTAGCAACAACCTTGACACCATGTTTGAATATATAGCCTTTCCTCTCCCCAAGTAACTTATCTCTCACTAAGAAAAGACTTTCAGAGAGAAATAAACAAGTGTCTCCCTGTATGAACTAGTAAAGGGAACATAAAATGAAAAATGAACTTGTATTATTTAAACAGTGTGACATGACAAACTGCAAGCACTGCTCACACCTAGTCCTCTGAGAGCAGCTTGCTTTGTTGATAAGCTTTGATTGAACCTGAACCTTTAGTTACTGAACTTAGCTTTGTGAATACATTACATTTTGCAATGGCATGATATTATAATCTTCCGGGTTTTCTTCAGACCATTTGTTGGGATGAAATCACGCAAAAAATCTGAACGCAAAGACAAGGCCAAGTTGGGCATCAATGTTGTGAGTGATCTAAGAGTATTCAGGTTTGGTGCAGAGGCTGAGTAGGTTAAATCATTCTAATACCTAGAAAGACTGTGTATATGGGGATCAGGGGGCTGTAGCATGAAATCTGGGGTAACAACTGTGAATCATCTGTGCAGGTTGCATTGCCAAGGGCTGGTGCAGGTTTAACTAAATGGGGTTAAGGAAGCTCATGCATTGCCAAAGTGTATGTACTATGCTCTAACCCTTCATGCAGTGCATATAAGGGTGCACAGCTATTTTTGTGCCTTCTAAAAGTCCATTTAGGTGTGCATTATGGGCCTAGCACATCTTATGGCAAAGAGAAAATTGTCATTCAGATCCAGATTACCAGGTTGTTTTCAGCTTGAGATGCTGTTGGTAAATAACAGATGGCACAGATATCCAAGGTAGTCATAGTTGCGAAATTCGTGTCTGTGGCTATGTTGTGTTTAGTCTGATGTCTTGGAAGAACTGGAATTGGCAGCATCCTTCTTGATGGTTCAAAGAGAACAGCTCTTTCCAGAAGAGGCAGAAGTCTGCAAAATAAACATACAGAGTTACAAGATGAACATAAGCCTAATGTAACATGGGATTTCTTAATCTATTTAGCTGTTCTCATTGACATGATTGGACTTATTCTGGAGGGTCTTGACCTCACATTCAGTTTAATAACATAAGCCTGGGAATAACAGCAATGCAGTACTTTAGACATGGCAGGAGTTCTGTACATTTTGTACATTGAACTACATATATTATCTTCTCTGTGGTTGAAACATCAGGATAGGAAGAGAGGTGGAGGAAGAGTAAGCGCACTGTACAACCTGCATCTAAGTTTTGAATGCAGCTGATGTAGCTTTTCCCTGTCTCACGTTTTCCACAACTGCCTTTCACTCTACCGTATTAGGGCTGGTAAAGCAAGTGCTAGTAAATCAGATTATAAGAAAAGAGTGGGTGCCAAAAGAATGCTCTCCCCTAGCTGCTAGGGAAGAATACTGGGGCATGAACCAAAATTGGACAGGGAAGGTAGCAGTGTTTTGTGGGAAAATAGGAAAGGTAACAGGGAAAAACAATAAGTAAAGGAAGGGGAAAAGAGAAAATCCATTACCTCGATTTTCACAGAAGTATCTTTTCTTTATAAAGACAACAAAAGGAAAAAAGAGGAGGAATAATCAAAAAGTAAAAAAAATACACTAGGAGACTTAATGGGGGAAGGAGAGAAAAGGAATAAAGAAACAGGGTAGAGGAAGAAAATGAGATGCTAATGTCTTGCCAAGGGTAAGTATATCCCTCTAACAGTTAGCATGGGTAGAATTTTGCTTCTGCTTTTTGCCTCTGAGTGCTTCTTTAAGCAAATTGCTAACCAGGCACCAGGCTGTTTAGATTAGCGGATTGTCATTTGAGCTTCCTAGGTATTACACTATTTCCCTGGCGAAAATTCTTCAGCTGCAAACGTTTTTAGGCCATGGTTGTGTTGTTAAGGGCATGAGGAAAAGAGGCAATCTGAGATAATTTCTTAGCACAGTGTTACTTCTCATATATTTTAGAAGATATATTGTGGTAAGAATTGAAAAGAATATTGAGGCAAACTAGAACAAAAGGCAAGTTCAAAAAGCTGTTTTATTGATTGAAGGACTTGATGACGGAGGGAATGAAGAAGGACTGGAATTTGTACAACTCTGTTAACAGTCTGGCTGCATTCCTTTGTCAGTATTTTTATTGACTTTCACTTCCAAAGAAACAATGATGCTTCAAGCTGTTCTCTGAAGCCTGGATATACCTTGCTGAACTAATGAGACAGAATGCATCACAGCTGTTAGCAAGGGTTGCATGTGTGTACAGACGTTTGTACTAGAAGAACAAAGTGTTGTGGTCGTATGTTTCTCACTCTGAAGTGCAATTGTTTCCATGCCTTTTGAGTTTTCGATAACAGCGCTGCACATGTTAGAAGGGCCATAGTGAAATTTATTATCCCTGAAATAATTTATTGTTGTTTTGACATTTTTTCTCTTTTACTGTTTTGTCTTTTCTCAGACTAGGAATAGAGAAGTAGGAGTCAGACTTTCTGCTTTTGATATTTGCAATTTTGCAAGCAAAGATTGACCTAATGTCTATACCAGTTAAAGTTAGACTGGTAGTGACTATCTGTTTCAGTGATATATAGCTGAAGAGGAAACAGGACATTTGTGATGAATCAGAATCTAGGAGCAAGGATTTTATATGTCCATCATTGTCGTAATAGTGATGGGCAGAATTCTGTAACAGTCTTACTACAATGTAGCGGCAAAAAGGATGATAAGGATTTTTATAGGCTCCAGTTAAATAGCATAAAATATGAATTGAGTAATGATTGTCAGTTTTTCACTGAATAGTTTCTCACTGAATCTAATAGGTATCTGATCAGATAGGGATTCATTCAGATAGCTTTATTTGCTTTTAGGTACTCGGTGAAAAGATGCATGAGTTATTCATAAATTGTAACTAACTATTGCTTTAATGTATTTGCTTCAAATAGCTTATATGTGGCGTTCTGAATATGCACCAGGACCTTAAAATTTGCAGAATATAACAAAAATGCTAAAAAGGGTTGGCATCGAGGATAAGGAGATGTGAGCAAGTAAAGATAGTCACACTGCTGGAAACTGGCCACCCAAGAAGATCTGGCAGAGAAAGTAAAGTATTAATAGCTTTATTAATCTACTGAGTTTTACTGCTTGTAAAATAAGTAGAGAAAGCAAGATCAAGGAAGAGAAGTTATGAGGCAGCAACATAAATAATGTAACAAATTTACAGTTGTCAGAAGTATTGTTTGTGGTTCCTGTTACTCACAGTTTGGTATACACAGGGACAGCAGCTATGCCAAATGTCCAGATATTGCAGTTCGCAGTGGGATAAAGGGCATAACACCGTTTAAACTCAGTATGCTTCTCAAATGTAGTAAATCCCCCATGATTATTTATTACAACAATCAGAAGCCATTTTTCATGGGTTTGTGGGGGAGGGGTTTGAATGCTGAGTTAATCGAATGCATTTCTTCTACTTTTACTCTGCAGAGTTCCAGTACCATGGCAGTGTGCCATTGTTACTTCTTGCGTATTTTTCCAAAAATTAAAAGTTGTTTTCCTGGTATTCTGGACAGATATTTTTTTTTCAGATGAACAGTTCCTGTAACTTCAGAATGTCTCAACCCATTGAGACTGTCATTCATGAAAAATTTGCGTCACAGTTCACATTGTTTCTAAAAACCACTTCTTCCCAATCCAGCACCACTCAAGGCAATGCCACATCAGGCATTGGAAACCTCCATTTTGCTTTCTGTATGTATTCACATCAATGCTTTGGCAGAAACGTGTTAAGCTTTAATCAAGAGGTATGTTTTATTTCTAATTGCATAAAGAAAATTCTGCTCTAAGTCTGTGGTTTCTGTTAGGGTTCAGATTTAGTTGCCAGTTTTCAGTGAATACTTTTCTTTTATTCACTATTTTGTTTTGTTGCTCTTGCCTTCCTGACACTGACCATGACTTCATAGCTAAATAATGATCAGAATAAATTTTTCAGTATATGCTTTTCAGAGGTAAAGAACAGACTGGAAGAGCATTCAGCTACACAGGCCTCCCTGAAAATGACATGAAGCTATTTTACTTTTTATTTTATTTTAATGTTTGGTTTGTAGCATCAACTTAAAGGGCCAAAACAGAAGGATGTGAGTGCTAGATCTACTGCATGTGCATAGGTAGCTCCTACCTCCTCTGTTCTAATTGTTCCTGGTCAAGACAGTAGGTTTGCACAGTTGGAAAACTGAAAGTAGTGATGGGTCAGATGATTTAGAAAAGATTGACTGAAAAAGGAAAATACTGTGAAACATCTTTGCCTGACATCAGATAGAATAAATAACTGACAGTAACTTTTTTTTATACAGAACATGTTCAATACGAGTGGTCTCTAGCAGTCCCTCTTTATTACACAAAGCATGATGAAGCCAAGTGCAATTAAATCCAGAAACTGATCTATCCACTAGAAAATACAGACTTTCCAGGATATGGCCCAGGCTATTCCACGTTACGTGGTCTAGGAGAGGAGGGAGAAAAAAACGAACACATTGGTGATTTCATATCCTACTATAGATATATTAGGGCTCCTACAGATGGGTTAAGAAAGGATGCAGATTCCAGGCAAAAGGCCCAAGTAAATACAATATCTGGGACAATAGCTTCAACACAGAAGACTGTAATACAAAATGATATCTGTGGGGAAAACAACATATATTCTTAAATAAACAGATGAGACCTATCAACAAAGTCACATGTAGCTAGAATTTCCTAGAAATATGAAAGGCGGAATAGGAAAAAATTGTTTGGAAAAAGAGAATAAAAAACAGATCAGCAGGAAAATGGAAACTTAGTACTTTAGCTGTCAGAGAGCCATCATTCACTTTTTGATTCCTCAGAAGAAGAGGAGAACACAGTGCTTTCCTCTGTTGCTTCAACTTCTTAGTAAAAATCTGTTGTTTAGTTTGAAAATTCACATCTGTTTTATACAAAGTGCATGAGTATTTTAAACTTCAGCTATAAATGCTGTTAAGACATCATTTGCTGGTCACAGTATGGTTTATAATTGGGATCACGTACTCCCTTCTTGAACCAGGAACTGAAGCCAGGATTCCCTATCTCGATAATCATCTCAGAAATCAGTGACAAACAGAGTCTCATCATCTGTGAGCTGGGCTCTGCCAAGGGTGACAGACTGCTGGTCACTACCGGTTACTATGTTAGCTCAGATGGAAGAGGAATGTACTGGGAATCCAAAGGTACCAGCCTCTAGAGAGAGAGGGGGCTTTGGTGTAACAGATTTTTTTTTTTTTTAACTTGTCTGTTTGTAGTAATTTGTTTGTTTTCAAAATCTTCCTTAATTCCTTTTCCCAAACTAAGTTAAACCCAAGCAAGCATCCTGTTTAAAGGTAAATAAATAAACAAAAATTCTAGCTATGTAATCAACTCTCAAGTACGTTGCTTATGCAAGTGATCTGAACTAACTCAGCATGAAAAATCCAGAGTTCTGGTATTTTACCTCCTCAAAGGTTTTAAAAAGATCTTTTTTTTGTTGTTTGCTTGTTTTAGACACCTCTGAAAAACAGTTGCTTTAAAGATATAGTGCCTTTTGAGGTTTATTTTCTAACCTTCTTCCGATACTACCGTCTCCTTCTGTCTTTGGGTTGTGTATCTAGCCATTTGCTTTTTTCTCTTTCTTTCTGTTTCTCAGGATTACTCATAATCTCTTGGGTCTATAAAGCATGTCCAGGTTGCTTTACCATTCAGAAACTGAAGATACAGCAGTATAGAAAGCTGAACCAAACCTTTTAGGTTTAATTCTGATAGAAATTTTCCATTATGATTTAGGAAGTCATCATCTCTTGCTGGTACTATCTGACAATCTGGGCAAGTGGTGTTCTTCAGGCCTGTCTATTTAGGTTAGAAGCCGTTTGAGGCAAATTCTCCTCGTCTTTTGTGTGAATACTGCCTCGGTGTTTGCATTTTGACTCTAAGTACAACTGAAATATGAAATATGTAATGGTAAGTCCCTCCAGTTAGCTCCAGCTTTGATTCATAGCTGCCACTGAAGATATGCTGATTATTCCCCATTTTAAAGATCTATATCTTAAGTAAGCCAAAAAGTTGAAAAAAAGCTGCATCTTGCATAAGCGTTAGTATTCTGTTTCAGTGATATTTTGCAAGTTGAATATTTTGTTTGCGATGGATGTTTGGAGTTAAAATTCAGTGGTATTACAGAATAAAGGCTCTGTATTTGGGGCATTTGAAATGTGTGGTTGGTTTTATTTTCCTCTTAATTTTTGTATGCTGCCTGTATTTACATTTTATGCCCAGATGGTTTTCTTTAACGTCTTAGTATAACTTACATGTAACATCTTGCACCAGTGTTGTTTTCTTGATTTATGCCTCTGTGTTTGAATAGTTTGAAAACTTTGTTAGGGCACCTAATGGGGAAACTGCTTTTTTAACACTGTGGATGGCTGTTCTCTATCAACAGAAAACTGGAAACCTGTGGTTTGTGTGTGAATTGTAGGACAGTATTATAGTCATGTCATGCTGTTGTTTTTTTTTTTATTTTGTCTTTTAAAGAAGCCTAAAACCTTTACCCCCAATTGAAAAAGCGTTCTTTCTTTGCACATTAATAGCTCTGGAATTAAGGATTAAGTAATTGATATTTTTCATAAGGGATCATATGCTTCTCATGTAATAAAATGCCATAGAAGATGCTAAGGCCTGTATGACTAAGATAAAGATGAAACTTATGAGCTGATACATGTGACATGAACTATTCATGGAAGGAAAATCCAGTGTTAGGTAGAACTAGAAATGCTCATTGAGTAGATAAAAAGCCTGCAAATACTACTGGCTATAACCTTTCTGTACACAGCATTATCTGAAAGGAAAGGTTGTACAGTAAAGAAATATTTATATAAAATTTAAAAATTACTCAGCAACCTGAATGTGCAAGTCAGATGTCCTGCATTGTAGCAGATAATTTCATTCTATGAGTACTTGCTTTGCAATGGCAGCCTAAAAAAATAGGATGTATAGAAATCCATAACGTGTTAAATTGAACTAGCAATTGAGGGTATTCTCAAAACAAAATAATACAGGCTTCCTTCTTTCTGCATCTGGGGAGGGCCTGAGGGCTTTTGAGATTACTTAAAAGGTGAAGTATAATTGTGAATGAAATTATCCAGCTGGCACAAGGAATTGATTTCTTATCAATTTTGACTAGGCCAGTCGTGAAGTGGTTTAGCTGCAATGACTAACAAGTATTTCTGTTCCACTGTTGAACAAAATGGGCTAGTAATACTCACAAACAACGGAGTTTACATTTTCTCTTGCAATGTGCTGTTGCCAGAGTTCCATTTCATCCCTATTTAGGGGAAAGAAGAATAGGAAAAGCATCTCATTTTTGTATAATGTGAATGTAATAGAAATTAGGCAGAGTACATCAAATTTATTGTAAATGTACCACCTAAACTGGTGAAGCTTAAGTTACATTAGTAAAGTGAAGATATTAGCTAGTTATACCTTGCCAACACAGTGAGATCTTTTCAGGGAGGCAGGACTTCTGTGCAATCCCAAAGAGATGAGATCTATTAAAGTAATTCTTAGTTACACAGAAAAGTACCTACTTCCTGTCTGAAAATCTTTCCATGTATGTTTGTTTGCATCTCATACCCCCTTCAGACAAGTGCTTAGAGGAAAAATATTATGCTAAATTCACTAGGTTGGCAAAATGTAATTAGAAAACTTGAAAACAGCAGTTTTCACTAAATCGTGATCTGCAAGTAGTGTTCAATATTGTAAACCTGCACTCTACATTCAGACTCACTGAACATACCAGAACATATCAACTCTACAAACAACCTGAAGCATGATCAGATCTGTAGCTTTGAGTGGAAGAACAAGTCTTTTTTTTCATTGACTACAACATTTATGTTTGCCAAGGTCATACAATCCTGCAGACCGTCATTGGTAAAGTATAAATTTTTCTGAATTAGTCTTATGACTTGATTGATTTAGTGGAGGGATTTAAATCCTTTTAGTCTGACAAAGGACTATTGGGATTTCATTGCTTTTAGGACTTCTTTATATTTCTGCTTTTTTGCAGAATAGCTAGTGTTCTCCCACAAAAAAAAAAAAAAAAAAAAAAAAAAAAGACAGACAGACTTGTAGGGTTAGGATGTAATACATATTAGGCAGATATTGCCCTTGGAGCAATTTACTGCTTTCTGGTTTTGTTTGGTTTTTTTTTTTTTTTTTTTGGAGTTGAGTGTGTTTGATGCAGACTTGTGGTCTGTTTTAAGTTGTGCTATTCTATGAAGCCATTGTCTCCCAAATGATGTTAATTCTCCCTACATTGCATAATTTTGATTTCTCAGTGGAGGAAGGGAAAGTACCTGTGAATACATTTCAGTTCTGTAAGGCTCCTCTTAGGAGCTGCATGCAAGTGGCAGTGCCACTCAGTTCTGTGGGAGACAGAGGAAGGTCTTACCTGGTTGGTCTGATATCGCTGTGGTGCTCCGAGTCTCCTCCTGACACTGCTTGTACTGCCACTGAGAGAGAGGCTTCACAAGCCTACGCTTTCCCATGTGTCTGGGCAATGTTCTTCCTAATTCATGTTCATGACTTTCCTTTATTTGCTGCTGATGTCACTCCCATGCCCATTTTTCAGGCTGTTATCTCTGTTGGTTTCAGCACCTGCTCGTCAGCTAATCCCCTGAGCCTCTGCCATCTTTCATAGCAAGGGAAAGCACCAGAGGTCTCTTTGATGCTCTCTGCCCTAAAAATGTAGCTCTTCAGCATTAACTCCCTAAACTATATCCATGGCTCAGTAAGAAGTTTTTTTGATCTGAACTTTTCTCTGCAGCTACATGCAAGTCTCCCTTCAGCATCCCATTGCTGTTGCATTCTTGTGCTTCGTTTCCTGTCCCGAATTCCTGTACTCCACAATGACGCTTCCTCTCTTTGGTTGCTTGAATAACAGAGTTGTCTTCTGGCAGATAGCTATTGCTATCCTTCCTCTAGTATTTTTTCCACAATGACCCACAGCCTAGCCATTTCCCTCCTCACCCTTTTGAATTTGGAAATAAAGAACCAAAAAATTAATTAAAACTCTACTTGACTGGGTCCCCTAGCTGCTTTTTCTTCCATTCTCTCAAGTATGTTAACTTGGCAAGTGAAGATGGACTTGGTGAACTAGAGATTTTGTGAGTAGACTGGAAACGTACTCAGACCTGAAATGTTGCATTTAAACCAGTCTTCAAGGATACGTTGGAAGCAGTCTGATGACACAGCTATTCATTAAATGCTTTGAAATTCCTTTTTTATCAGTTATGGAAGTTCCAGGGCTTCTCAACAGGGCTTATTGGCTTAGGTGTAGCTCCCCATAAGCACGACTAGACTCTGAATAGGTTTACTTCAAGCCAGCTTGATATGTTAGTTCTGATCTTCCATGTTCCCAATATTAGCCTGAGTTAATAGAGTTTGGACAGAGCCAGCTTTGTTCTTCCTGAACCCAAAAGCGTGTAAGAATGTCCACCCAGCACATAAATGGAGAAAACCAGCATGTAACTGGAGCCAAGGGACGTGAGAACAATGGAATGAAGTGGAAAGACATGTGGTAGTGAGAAATCAACATATTCTTGAAAAGCTCTTCCAGAAGATGCAGTACTTGCTGTGAACAGACTAGTTGAGAAAAACTTGCTAAGTTTTATGTTTGTTTTTAGTAATAAATGTTTTGGCTGCCAATGAAAATACTTTATTAAAATAGCAAATTGCAGATTTTAGAGTAGTAGAATGCGTATAGTGAGACAAAAGAAGCGCAAGCTATGAACATGTTCTGCCACTGGTGTACGCATATTAAAAAGGCTATTTTTTTTTTTTTTAAGCAAAAGTCAGGCACTAGTTAAATAATTATTGCATGTAACTGCCTTTTTTTTTGGCTTTCTTTTCAGATGTCTGACACAAGGCTTGTAGCTCACTACTGCATTATCATTTATGTAGATTATGAGAAATAACTGAAAGATCCATTCATGGGTAATTTAAACATACTTTTTTTTTCAACAAAATTATCTGACACACTTAAAAAGAGGGAATTCAACATCCAAGTTAACTGCCTTTTGGAACACTAGCCCTGAGTCTTCCCAGAAGAATGTAGAATGAATTTAACTTTTCAGGGAGCAAAGATATTTAAAGCAATGCAAGCTATGTAAAGAGCTTAGGGATAGTCAACTAAATAGTTTTCTGTTGACTCAAGCACTCTTTTTCTTATTGTCACGCAGCATGGGATTCAAGGGTAGTGGAAATATGCATGTGAAGAAGTGTGAAGAAATGGCTTGCTCTCTTTGTATATCTTAGTGGCTTTTTTAGCCTTGGCCTTACTGCAACATAGTTACTGTTGCTACAGTCCAATCTGGAATCTTTCCATTAGAAATGCTATTTTGAGTACTGACTTCTAAATGTTTCATATCTCATTGTTCTGTAATTTGTCACATCTAGAGCTTGGGAGGCAAATTAAATCCCATTTAATTTTAGATGGATTCTTTGCTATGCTAAAGACCAGATTTGGTTTTGTTACTTTTTTGGCTTAAGATTTCTGTTGATTTCTGAAGCCAGAAACATTATAGAGTCAGAGAGGTGGGTAGCAGAGTCATCTGAATGGCTCAAGTAACTAGGCACGGGATGTGTGCTTTGTGTGTAGACCAGGACATGTATTTTTTTTAAATGGTTGGTACTAGTCTAACTTTGTTTCAGCTGAGCTGAATTAAAAGTACAATGAACACGGTGCTTCTGGAATTCCTATTCATGCAATACGGATGCTCATATATAGATAGCATCAAGCTAACTTGCTACCTGTTTTCTTTGTTCCACTTAAACAATAATCTTTCAGGTTTGTTTTTGTAAGATGAGTAAAGCACATCTCTTGCTCAGCATGTGAACCTCAGCCATATCCTGAAGAAATTCCTGGACACACACAGAGGGTCATGATTGGGAATAGTCAGCATGGATTCATTGCATTCTCTGATGAAATTACTACGTCAGTGGATGAGGGGATTGCAGTGGATGTTATCTGCCTTAACTTTAGCAAGATTTTTGACATGGTCTTCCATGGCATCCTTGTGTCCAACTTGGGATGTTAGTGTAGACAGGTGAAATACTAGATGGATGCAAAAAATGGCTGGACTATTGGGCTCAGAGGGTACTGATTAATAGTTGATACTGCATCTGGAGTCCAGGTACCAGTGGAGTTCCTAAGAGTCTGTTCTTGGACCTATCTGTGTAATGTCCTATTTAATATCTTTATTGCTGACCTGGAGAAGGAAATGGAATGCAGCTTGTTTAAATTTGCATGACACCAAATTGGAGGGAGCAGTCACTCAGCACATGAAGGTAGCATTGCTGTTAGAACGACCTAGGTAGCCTGGAGGAATGGACCAACCACAACCTCATGAAATTCAGCAAGGACAAATGCAAAGTCCTGCACCTGGGATGGACTGACCTCATTCAGTGGATGACTAGCTGAAAAGCAGCTCTTCTGAACAGGATCAGGAGTTCTGGTGGGCTAAACATGAGCCAGCAGTATCCTGGGTTGTGTCAACAGGAACATAAACAGTGGATTGAGGGAAGTGATTATCCCCCTTTACTCAGCACTCATTAGACTCCATCCTGATTACTGTGGCTCCCCAATACAAGAGAGGTGGTAAACTTGAGCAAGTTTAGTGCAGGGTCACCAAGATGAGCTGGAGGCTGGAGCCCATGATTAGTGGGGTGAGGCTGAGACAATGTTCACCCTGCAGAAGAGAAGATATCTTTGGGGTTGAATACTGGCATGCCTATAGTTCTGAGGCAGTTACCAACTAGATGGAACCAGACTCTTTACTGAACTGCATGTTGGGACAATGAGACACAATAGTCATAAGTTGAAACAGGAGATTCCAGCTGCATATAGAAGTGTGTGTGTGGGATCATTCTGAGGACAATTATGCATTGGAACAAGTTTCTCAGAATGATTCTTGAATCTCCATTCACAGAGGTTTTCAAAATTTGGCTGAACAAAGCCCTTGGATGCCTTCCAACCTGAACAATTCTATGAAATAAATAACATCTAAGCAAATAAAAGTAGTCCAGTCCACTTATCTCCTCATGGAGGGTTTTATTCTGCCTACAGAAACTACCACCAGAATTTGGATCTTGAATTTTCATCCACTAAGAAATGTGGTGAGACAGTCACATTTGTTTTATGAGTTTCATCACACTAATGTAGATTTTACTTAGTCACTCTGTCTAAAAGCTGTTATCTCTATACAGAGATTTTAGTTGTAAGACTGGAGGAAGGAATCTTAAGGGGAAGGTCTGAAAGTTGGAAGAGGAAGAATACAGTCAAGAACATAGTCATAAGCCTGAACACTGACTGACTGATTTCAGAGATTTGGCAGATACTTTTAATCATGAACAATTACTGCCAGGGTACTTTTTACAACGAGGCTAAATTTCCAATTGTTAACCCTGAACATGATAGTAATATGAACGTTTGCAAACATTTTTCTGCCTTTTGTATTTCTACCTGGATTTGCACGTGCAGAATTTTGATGCATTTTGGGCATAAGTGCACGTGCTCTGAATCTCTTTGCCTAGTGGTTAGTAAATTAAAATACTGGCAAACATTGTTGTTGCTTCCAAAAGCAAAATACCAGCAAATATATGTATTTTCAGATCTATCTTAGAAACTCTCTCGATCTTATTATCCAGGAGGCAAGAATAAGTGGTAAGATTGCTCTCCTTCTGGCCCCATTATTTTGCAGTGTCATAGTGTCATTGTAATTAAACCAAGAATGGTGATTTTTTTTTTTTTTTTTTTTTTTTTGGGGGGAAGCTCTTCTTACACAGTGTGTTCTTGATGAATGCAAAATGGAACATCTGGTAGACTTAGCACATAAAGGCAATGCAATTACATTTTAGTAACTGATCCAGCTTGGATAAATTTTCATAATGCATTAGTCACTACTGTGTGAATTAAGATGGAGAGAAATAATGGATACAGGCATAAAAACAATGAATGTAGACATTGTGTCTGATTTTATGAATGACAGGTATATCTAAGAGAACTGCTTGATCGCATTCTCTGGCAACCTCCTGTGTATAATTATTTTGTACGGTGAGTGGCTGTGTTCTAGCTTCATGTTAAATATCCCAGTGGAGGTATTTGGTAGCTATAACTGCAGTGGAACATTCTCTGGCTGTATTTTTCTTCTTTTCAGTTTAAATCTTATTACAGGACCTATTGCTTCCCTAAAATATTTTACCAATTCCTTTCCTTCCGAAAGGGAATTCTTTCTCTGAGTATTTCTAAGCAAATTCTTCATATCATATGTTTCAGTCAAGCTTTTCTCCTGGTTATATTGGTACATCATCACTGAATTTAATTGGAGCACATTGGTGTAATTGAGAGCAGAAGATTTGTTCCTTTAATCTTTCTGCGTAAGTAATCTATTTCCCCAATCAGTTCTTTTCCCTGCTTGGAATGTCTTCAAATTTGTCAACATCTTCAGGGTAAGGACATGCTCCCAGTTCTCATAGCACCTGAATTCTTTTTGAAGCAAAGAACATGTTTCCGCAGGCATGTTATTAATTATGGATATTTCCCTAATTCCACCTCTCTGACTATTGTCCAATAGTTCACATCTGCCTATCCACATCTGGTACAAATAAAAAAAAGTTTTTGTGTTTTTCATACCAAACATGTGATAATGACCATTTTGCTTTTGTTCTTATTTTAAAATCAAAGTTTGTAAATCCTTTTTATATAATCTCTTAAGCTTTATAATATTGCACAGGATGAGGCAGCTTTTTTTATGGTTTACTTAGCTATATTTACTTTCTTGCTTCTGGACAACTAGTTTTGAGGTCTGAGACCTTTGAATCATTTCCCTTTTGAGTATTTGCTCCATTTGGAGCTAGCTTAACCCATAACTAGAATCAACAAAGTTATGCAAAACTTCTTCATAAGAGGGATGAGTTGGAATAAAAACCACTCGTGGGCTGCAGAGGCTGTGATGATGTGTTTTATGCCTGTATTCCTTTCCATTTGAGGAGCTCAATGCAAATTATTCTCTGTAAGCAATGGGAACATTAAGAGGCATCGTAGAGTTAATGGTCAAATTACTTTTTAAGAGGTGTAATTTTCCTTGTTCCTCCTTCCAGCCAACACACATAAACATGTATGTGCACATAGCTATCTAAATTGCTAGTTGTGCCAATCTTGTAATTGCATTTGTATATACAGGTTTTGAGATTCCAGCTAACTATTATAGCCCTGGTTTAGCTTCCCAGTAAAGTATTCCTCTTCTCAGACTGTGGTTTCCTATCACAGGTAGGAACAACCCTGGCTCCCTTTGCCCTATTTAGTTGCTAACCGAGGTTGCTGCCAAAGCATGCTACAGAAATAAATTTTGTTCTTTTCTTTTTGCATTAACCATTTTGACAGAGAGGGGGAAGTTTTTGTAATGGCTCCTTTTTACAGAGGAGAGAGGACAACAGCAGCTCCTCTGAATGACCCTGTCATATTCCCAGCTGTGTATTTGAGACAAAATGTTTTACTCGGGAATGTACAATGAAATGACAAGGATATTTTCAAGAAAAAACTGAATATGGTATCTATAGTAAAGAATGATAAATCACAGAAAGATTTTTAGATACAAACACAGACTGTAGCTCTATCAGTGTAAAAAGAGTGGGGAGGGCTGTTGATGTGACCTTAATTTTGCCCCGTGAATACCTCTGTTATGTGTAAGAGGCTTTGCTTTGCAGAGGTTAAGTGTAATTCAGGAAGATACATTGAAGCCTGACTCCATAAAGGCTTAGCTGTCTACGTTTGTCTAGAATGATTGACCTCATCAGCAGTACTACTGAACCTAAGCAGTGTTCAGAGACATCTGGAAAACAAGACCACAGTAGTTTATGAAACACAGCTCCCACGGCTTTCATCCAATTGTTCATTTTGTTAATGGCCTAAGAATCTTTGAAAAGAATCAGTCTCATATCTGATCTAGCTCACTCTGAAATACTTCCAATCATTGCTGGATTAAGTACATACTCCTAATATTATATCCAACATTGTAATTAGAATTGCTTGTTTTGTCAATCAGTGAAACAAAAACACGCTACAAATGCATATACACGAAACTTGTGATGCTTAAAAAACTGGATTATGGATTAATTAATTGACTATATTAGAATCACCTTGTTTTGTAAACACTAACAATCATTAGGGACTGATAATGAGACTTATATAGTAGGTTTTTTAAAGTCAAAATAGTCTATGCACCCATGGCACAAGAATCCTTTTTGACTACTTTGCAAAGCACCCACAAATATGTTCAAGTGAGCCCATCCCTTGTAGTTCTTCTAAACTCAAGCATTACATAAATACGGAACATATTTAGGCAGTTGTCATGAGTAGTCAATAGATAAATTGACTTTGACTGTGAGAAAGAAAACTGCTTTTTTATATTTAAGTCCTGCTTAAACTTAAGAGAATGACTTATAACTGAACTGTGGTAACATTACAGTTCCCTGGAAGACACAGCTTTTAAGTTATGTGCTTCTACGTGACATTTATCCGGTTCCACCAGGACACTTTAAATGTGCTGTTAAAATCTCACGGTATTTTAAAGTCTAAGAAAAATAATACTGACCTTTTCATCCATGTGACTTTTGTGGAATGCCGATGGTAAATGAAAAATACAGGCCAGGAGTCTTAATCTGCAGCCATAATTCCACACAAATCCTTAAGGTAAAATTACCAAAAATACCAAAGCTATTTAACTACATGATTATAACATAAACACTCATGAATGGGAACAAATTTGGTTGTGTAAATAAAACATAGGCAACATACAAAACCAGATATACATTGTGAGTAATGCAAAACAAATGTGTTTAGGTACCACACTGTGTGTGTATCAGTAGTGCATACACAGCCACAGAAGTAGTAAATGTTTTAGGCATTGTGTTTTGGGGAAGCTATTGACAAACAAGAATTTATGAATAAAAAATAGGTCTGGAAAGAAAGTCTGTTCCAGCCCTAAATAATATTATCCCTATAATAAGAAATACTTGCCTTAACTGTTACTGAATTCCCAAGTGAATGAAAAGTCTATAATCTTCCTGGGTTATTTGTTACATGCTTAGTTGCTCCTTAAATAGGAAGCTTTTCTTAATATCTAGTTTATATGCTGCAAATTAAGCCCATCATTTCATATCCTCCCAGAATGGATGTGAAAGACAGATGATTGCAATAGTCTTCCCACATTTCTCTACTGAACTTTTTTGTGCATATTCCCTTAATTTTCTCTTCTGATAGCTAGACAGCTCTTGTTATCTTTTCTCATAAATTATGTATTCAAGGCATATCTTTGTATTTGTGGGTGATCCCTGGGTTTGCTCTGGTTGGTTTGCATCCCTGTCATCCACCCTTGTGTGTGAGTTGGGGTTTGCCAGGCAGATCAGTGAAGTATCAATAAATTAATAAGATCGAATAGAAAAGTTTGAAACAATAAGAAATAGTTTGTTTGCATGTAAAGAGGGAAAATCTGAAACATCCACTTATTTAGAGTCTATTTGAGTAACTGTAGGTGTTGAATATAGATCTTATCAGTGATCAGCATTCCTTCTTAATTTGCTTCCTTTCATAGAAGGAGGAAAAAGTTGATGAGATGCATTCATGTGCAAAGGAATTTCAAATTTGTTTATAGCAAAGCAATGATCCATCAGAACTGCTGCTGACTTTGAAGGATAAAGAAACACAGATTTTTCTCTGTGCCTAGTGCCCTCATGTGGCTTTGATGTTCAGCTTCTTGCGAATTAATTAAGTACCTCACTGCATGGCTGACACCTTTGCAGTGTAAAAGGTAGAGAATAATTTGCCCAGATAGCCTTGTATGTTCTTCTGTGAATACAGCATCTTCTGGAAAGCCAAAATATGCTGGTTTCCATGCGGCCAACTGGATTTGGATATGCAAACTCCTTGAGTTCCCTAAGTTAAACCAAGAACATTTTCACAGTCTTCACACGTTGATGTACGTGATTCTGACCTTAGTCCTCCAAGGGTTGTTATGGCTAAAAAGGTTTGTGCTAGAGTCGCTACCTTCCTTAGTGATACTGTTAAAAATGCCACCATAGATCTATTGGTGCTTTTAAAGAGCTACAATTTTTTGGTTTTCAGCTCTAATGTTAGGTCAAATTTTTATACTGTATACTGAGCTAAAATATTGAGGATTACTTCTGTCAGGAAACAGAGTTTAAAATGTACTTTCTCAGCTAACTTAAAATTGTCCCATTTTTCTTCCAGCTACAGCTGCAGTATGTACAAAGAAATTTCTATATTTAATGCTGTAAAATATACACAGGATAAATGTTTCTTTGCACAGCACTTCTGAGTCTGTCATTAGAATATTTCTAAATTACTGATCTAGAAATTCCACTTTAAAACACATCATTTAGCCACAAACATTATGCAGAAAACTTTATATAGCATATCCATTACATGTCCATAAATTATAATAATAAAACTCTTGCACAAGCAAGAGATGAATATAGTTGCTGTGGAGGCTGCTGGTGTGGTTTGATGCAATGGCTTTCTTGTGCTGCGCTTTCTAAAGGTGCTTGTCAAAGCTTTTCTTTACAGCTGGATCAGACAGATTTGATAGGTTTGGAAATTTTCCATTAGCTCTAAAAGACTATACATTTTTTAAGAGACTTTGCAGAACTTTGAAACATTTGAAATTTTACTTTGTCAGATTTTTTGATGGAATGGCACAGAATTGAAAATTCTGATTAAAAATTGAAAAAAATGCTTTCTTGTCATCCATACCACTATTAACAAAGATATATAGGGAGTTTGAAAATGAAGAAGGAAAAAGATCTGAAGCTAAAGCAGCTGAAACCAGGCATATGCTTTTTTGTTACTGTGACTCTCTAATGAACGTATTCATGCAAGTACCTGTGTGATAGCAGTCGTATAGCCTTTAATAAAGCTTGGCCATCAGTATTGCTGGGAACACTGTGACTTGTGTATTTCTGTAAGCGTTGCATTTCTTTTTCTCCTGCTTTTTCTACAGATTCAGAATCCAGCTGTAACTTTGAGTGATTCCATCAGAAAAAAGTTCCAAAACTTTGAATGGTTCGATATTGTGGCACTATTGAGGGCATCTCCTCTGCCTCCCTCTTCCCTATTTTTTTCCTCTTTTTCTCCCAAATTGGAGTTATATTAGTGTACTTCTTTGAATTCACACTATTTAAATTCTCTGCACCTGGGATTCACCCAAATTCCTCTCCAGTTTGATTTGGAGCGCAAATACAGAACAGAGCAAGAAAGATTTCGAGACAGTTTTTTCTTTGATCCTTCTTGTTCTTGTGATACCAAACCCAGTAAAACTTGCCATATTAGTGATGTTATCAACATTTTTCTTTCTAATAATCTCACTCAGAAGTTTCATAAGTAACCTGTTAGTTCTTCTGCTAAGGTTTGAGGTATACAAAGAAATTTAGCATAATTGCTACTAAAAAATCATTAAATGTTAATATGCATGAACTATAATACTAGTGCATGTACCAAGATCGTCATGTTTCATTTTTATTAAGATAAAATAATTTAACAGTATAAAGAGAAAAATCTAATATAAAAACAATCTACAGCTATATAAATCTTTTCAGCTGTATCATTCTAAACAAAATGGTATATTTTGTACTGTATGTCAGTCAACAAAACAGGCAATTTGCAGTGCCTTGCAACCCACCATTGTTGATGCCATTCATTCTTCAACTATATGCCTGTTCTTGCTGAGCTCTAAATTCCAAGCTTCCCAAGTTAAGGAGGCTGTTCCTTCAGCTTTTCCTCTCATTATGTGGTATGTGGAGATAAAATTGAGGTTTACAGAAGTCTGCCATAAAGTCTAGCAAAAGAGCAGACCGGTTCACTGGATGTCCGAGCTGCAAATTCTGATCACAACCCAACAGATTAGTAGTAATACTATTCTTATAAAACCCCAGCACTTGGTAAATGAGAAGTAAAGCAGGAGAATAATTCCTTAAACTACTATTTTTTTTCCTGGCAGCTTTGACACCAATTATTGGTGTAATTGGTGTAATATTGTAACATTTTTAGAAAGGGAAAAATATCTTTCATGGTTCATCCTCTATTCTGAAAGAGTAGATTTTTTTCCTAACTTTTTTTTTTTCTTTAACACATTAGAATTAGGAATTGGTATAATACTTTCATCATGATTTTTTTTTTCTGTACCAATAATAAATTTATGAGCATAATTTGAAGCTCAAGGTGAAGCTCTGTATGGACTACCTCAAGTCTTGTCATGGTTGTAAGACATCTGAAAACACAGGAATTGCATGGGACTTACCACTTGTTTTATCTGTTAGCTGTTTTGGCATTTTTTCGCACATACACATTTATTTTTCTCATGTAGTATACTAGATTTCTTTGTGAGTATGATCTATATAAGCTTACCTGTGCATGATTAAAGTAAAAGCAATTCCAAATATGCCATGTAGGTTAATCCATAAGACCCTATGTATGACTCACAATATAAGAACAGTAGAAGTTTAACTATAGAATTTGACTGTAATGTAGAAGTGGAATGTTTTTAATGTTTATCAGTTTAATCAAGCAAGTGAATACACTTGGTCAAATTAAAATATCTAATTATTTATTCACATAGAAACCAGTAAATTTTAGGGTTTGTAGCACAAAACTTCTTGTTAAAAACAGAAAACAAGCTATGCCATATAGCTCCTTTACTCTCAATAAAATAGCATAATTGCAGTTAAACTTAAGATTACAATAAAAATTAAACATTCCAGATTACATCAGTTGGAGCACAATGTGATGAATATAATGAGAAAATCCTTGTCAGAAATTTTACCACAAGGAAATATCAATAGCTAACACCCATATTCTCCAGATAGAAATCAAGAATATTTGAGTAGATCTTGGCATAAAAGGCACAAAACACAAAGCAAAGCATGCTTGTGTCATTTGTCACAAAGAAGCATTGACATTTGTGCAACATGGAAAAAGAACAGCATTTTTCCAGACTCTTCCAATATCACAGATACTTAGGGAAGAGATCTTCCCCTTAATGCCAACTGTATGACTCCCAGTACAGATGGCAGTGGCTACAAAAGAGGAGTATATAGAAGAGGATACATCCATACCCTTCCGGGAAATCTTAGCTCATATATTGAGGAAGCTGCTGCTATTGTATTGTTAGTAGTAAATAAATATACTGCAGCCTTTTAATAATACAACTACTGGCAGCTAGCACTTGTGGGAATTATATAAGACTGGTAAGAATGTTAACAATGCTGGAAACCCCTCATAAACACAGGTTTACCACTTGCATTTAAATGTGTGATGCCAGTTCCCTCTTTGCTTCAAATAAGTTTTTTTTAAAAAGTTTGAGTCCTTGAAAGGATGGACTCTTCAGAAGAGAATGCTGCCTATTGCACAGAGGAATGGCTTTTCTGATTTTAAGGTGCTTCAGAAATACAGATCAAACATCCCTGCTATTCCCTTCTGTAACGGGCCATCATAGAAGCATCTTGTTAGCAGCCTATTTGCTATATTTCTATAACAAGCCTATCTTCATCATCACTGCTAGTGTCATCATATTCAACTCTGGTTTGCTTCCTCATCACCTCTAAACCTCTCTTTTTGTATATCTTGGAAGGTGTTGCAGAGTAAGTCTTGAACTCAGGGGACCTGAGAGTAATTGGGGGCTTTTTAAAGGCAGTAGTAGCTGTTTCGCGTGGCCTCCCATAGCTATTTGACTGCAGGTGGGTTCCATTCTTGTCTGCACTTCCGTGAAGGTCAAGGATTTTTTGAGAAAAGTTTGCCCGCTCTCTGTATACTGTACTGGGTAATTTAGCCCTTGTGACTGACTCAGGATGAGACTCTGCTTTTGATCTGAATACATGTGAACATCCAGGCTGGGAACTGGGAGTTGAGTTTTCTTTTAGAGATGAATATGTGTTTTCTTCAGTTGGAGGTTTCTCCCTTCCTGAGGCCTGGATCACCGGGTCTAATGTACCAAATATTTGACTCTCTGACTCTACATTTAGTACGTTTTCCTGGCTTGCTTCTAGATGTAAGGAAAGAGGACCAGTAGGCTCTGAGTTCCTGCTGTCAAGTTGGTCACCTGTGCCTGTATTTGTAAAATCAAAAGGGCAAGACCAAAAAGAAGATGCCATTGAGTCACTCTGAATGTTTGGCTGTGAATCCCCTGGGACTGATTGCTGAAGCACAAATGGTTGTGTCACTAAACAGCAGATTTCCACATCACTGCTGACTTGCTGCGTGGCTGTATTAACTGTGGATGAAAAGGAATGAGCTGTCATAGATATTTCCAAGTTTGTTCTTGTGTGTTCCCTGATTTTCCCAGAAATGTCCTGTAGAAATTAGGGGGGCAAAACAATTTACACTTAAAATTTTCAATCCAGAGCAATTCCATCCTCCATAAAAGTGCAATGATAACTAAGTTGACTATATCAGTAGACAACATTTACTTCTGCTATAACTTCATATCAACTGAGTAATTAAACATAATGTCAACCTTTATTTATACAACTATGATTATATTTGCACTCCTTTTTTTTTTCATTACTGCAGACCAAGTTACTCATCTCTCTTTTGATGAGAAAACTTTTTTTTTTTCCTTCCAGTGTATGGGGGAGGTGTAGTAAAGGATGTATTTTTTCCTTTTTTTTTTTTCCTTGGGTAGGTGACAGATCATGCTAATAATTTATGGATGATGGGGATTAGGGGTTTGAAGCTGCATTCTTATGTACTGTCTAGGATGATGTTCTTTTCATTAAGATATTTTAATATACATATTGCAACAATGTTTGTGCAATGTAGGGGGAAAGGTTTGTGATGAGTCTGTAGGAAATATTACAATGTCCGAGGTGGTGAGATATGGGTAGGAAGTAAAACTACTTAGTAAAAAACATTTTAAGGATTAGGTTCCTAACTATGATACTGCTTATGCTACATGAAGAACCAGTGCTTATGCTACATAACAGCAGTATGGCTCAGTAGCTTTGGACTTCAAGTGTGGCCAGCAGATGTCTAGGGAAAAGTATAAGTAGGATAAGCATAGAATACTCCCAGAAGCTGTGCTGACACTGCATAGAACAGCACTGTTGCAGCATGTACAGATGTGTCTAAGGCCCCTTCTAGCTAATGCAGCTACTGGTAGCATTGAAACCACAGCAGCACTGGCTTCCACAAAGGGCTAAAGAAATCCGGTTGTGACGCTGGGTACACATTCTTCCCACCACTGTGTGGCCATTACTACCCTCCCCACTTTCTAGTTTCAAGCTTACTGCCTCTGTCTCAGGATACTCTGTGCTACATCTACTGGCACCTCTGAAATCAGTGCTAATCAAATCTCTGACAGCAAGCACGAGAAATATCCTTTTCAATTGATGCAAGTTTAATTGTTCTTTTAAAAAGGCTAATTCTAACGTTAGTAAGTTTTCATTACATTTTAACCCAAAAAATACCTTTAACACATTTTTAAACAAAATCTGTGATACAAAGTAGTCTCAACTTGAACTTTAAAACAGCTGAATGTAATTCAGGATTTAATTACCAGTATCTTTTTTTCTTTTAATAAAAAGTAATACATGAATTAAGGTACAATACCTACTTTTTTATCCATTTTGTCTTTTTGTTTAACATGGTTTAGATTTTCAGTATGGGAAGATATTCCCGAGTTATTCTTTCCTTCTTTTTTCCTTCTGCAAAGTGGCTTGTCTGAGGTGGAAAAAGATGTGTCTTTTTGCTGGTGTAGGTAATTTTCTATTGAAAAGAGGTTGAAGAAACTTTTACTATGATTTTTATTCCCCCACATGCTAGAACTTACTAAATTTCCCATCATATCACTGAACTAACTTCTATGTTTTTACTGTTTTCTGTAGAATTCTATTCTAAGCCTGATACATTTTCTCATTTACTTATATATGTTTGGTTTTTGTTTTTCTTTTTAATTGGCCATTACTGTCCTGCAAAGTAATAGCTATTCTATCTGCTATGAATGAACACAAGGTGTTGTCCCTGCTTCCAAGATGGTTGTGGCATAAACATCATTTGCATTAATACTGCTAATTAAACGGGGGGGGGGGGGGGGGGGGGGGGGGGTGGAAACACAGAAAGCAAGTCAATACTCCAAATTTCACACTGCAATTGTACAATCTTGTTTCAGAAACTGATAAAGATCCATCTTAAAACTGTTTAGGCTTCTAGTGGAAGGTTATTTTGAGTTATAGAATCATAGAATGGTTTGGGTTGGAAGGGACCTTAAAGATCATCTAGTTCCAACCCCCCTGCCCTGGGCAGGGACACCTTCCAGTAGACCAGGTTGCTCAAAGCCCCATCCAGCCTGGCCTTGAACACTTCCAGGGATGGGGCATCCACAGCCTCTCTAGGCAACCTCTTCCAGTGCCTCACCACCCTCACAGGGAAGAACTTCTTCCTTACATCTAATCTAAATCTACCCTCTTTCAGTTTAAAGCCATTACCCCTTGCCCTATCACTACATGCCCTTGTAAAAAGTCCCTCTCCAGCTTTCCTGCAGGCCCCCTTTAGGTACTGGCAGGCTGCTAGAAGGTCTCCCCGGAGCCTTCTCTTCTCCAGGCTGAACAACCCCAACTCTCTCAGCCTGCCCTCACAGGAGAGGTGCTCCAGCCCTCTGATCACCCTGGTGTGCCTCCTCTGGACTCGCTCCAACAGGTCCGTGTCCTTCTTATGGTGGGGGCCCCAGAGCTGAACGCAGTACTCCAACGAGAGTGGAGTAGAGGGGGAGAATCACTTCCCTCACCTGCTGGTCATGCTTCTCTTGATGCAGCCCAGGATACGGTTGGCTTTCTGGGCTGCAAGCACACATTGCCGGGTCATGTTGAGCTTCTTGTCAACCAACACCCTCAAGTCCTCCTCCTCAGAGCTGCTCTCAATCCACTCATTGCCCAGCCTGTATTTGTGCTTGGGATTGCCCCGACCCATGGGCAGGACCTTGCACTTGGCCTTGTTGAACTTCATGAGGTTCGCATGGGCCCACCTCTTAAACCTGTCAAGGTCCCTCTGGATGGCATCCCTTCCCTCCAGCGTGTTGACCGCACCACACAGCTTGGTGTTGTCAGCACACTTGCTGAGGGTGCACTCAATCCCACTTTCCATGTCGCCAACAAAGATGTTAAAGAGTGCTGGTCCCAATGCTTCTCTAGTGTTCCTTTTATCACTGATGTACCTATAGAAGCTTTTCTTATTGCCCTTGACAATCCTGGCCAGATTTAATTCTATCAAGGCTTTAGCTTTCCTAACCTGATCCCTGGCTGCTCAGACGATTTTTCTGTATTCCTCCCAAGCTACCTGTCCTTGCTTCCACCCTCTGTAGGCTTCCTTTTTGTGTTTGAGTTTGTCCAGGAACTCCTTGTTCTTTCATGCAGGCCTCTTGGCGTTTTTGCCTGACTTCCTCTTTGTTGGGACGCATCGCTCCTGAGCTTGGAGGAGGTGGTCCTTGACTATTAACCAGCTTTCTTGGGCCCCTCTTCCCTCCAGGGCTTTATCCCATGGCACTCTACCAAGCAGATCCCTGAAGAGGCCAAAGTCTGCTCTCCTGAGGCCCAGGGTAGCGAGCTTGCTGTGTGCCCTTCTCACTGCCCTAAGGATCTTGAACTTCACCATTCCATGGTCACTGCAGCCAAAGCTGCCCTTGAGCTTCACATTCCCCACCAGCCCCTCCTTGTTGGTGAGAACAAGGTCCAGCATAGCACCTCTCCTCATTGGCTCCTCCATCACCTGGAGAAGGAAGTTGTCATCAACGCATTCCAGGAACCTCCTAGATTGCTTATGCCCTGCTGTGTTGTCCCTCCAACAGATAGCAGGGTGGTTGAAGTTGCCCATGAGGACCAGGGCTTGTGAACGTGAGGCTGCTCCTGTCTGTCTATAGAGGGCCTCACCCGCTCGGTCTTCCTGGTAGCAGACCCCCACTATAATGTCACCTGTCCCTGTCCTCCCTTAAATCCTGACCCATAAGCTCTTGGTCAGCTCCTCATCCGTTCCCAGGCGGAGCTCCGTGCACTCCAGCTGGTCATTGACATAGAGGGTGACACCCCCTCCTCGTCTGCCCTGCCTCTCCTTCCTGAAGAGCCTGTATCCTTCCATTCCAACACCCCAGTCATAGCAGCCATCCCACCACGTCTCCGTGATGCCAGTAAGATCGTAGCCCTGTACGTGTGCGCACATCTCTAACTCCTCTTGTTTATTCCCCATGCTATGTGCGTTTGGATAGAGGCATTTCAGTTGGGTCCCTGATGAAGCTGACTTACTGGCTGGAGTTATTTCTTTTTAAATTGCCCTCCTAATTGTCAAATTCACATATGTAAGTGTGTGTATGAAAATCATTGTGTGTTGAGTTCTGAAAATATGCGAGATGTTTGTATTTTTACTCACAGAACATACTGAAGGACAAAAGTGTTTTTGCAGTTCCATGTGGAACAGGTTCATGTCAGAGATACTGCTAACATTCATTCTCTTAAAAAATAAACATTCAATATATTAAAAAATATTCAAAATACTTACCTTGTACCTTTGATTGAGCAGAATAGGACTTCTTATACTTCTTAAATTTACAGGGTTGTGATGAATAGCCCTTTTTCAAAGTATCCAGTGTTCTATTTGGAAAACAGTGCCGCTTGCTTAGTTGGCTAATTTTCAACTGAGCATATCCATGTACATGCTTCCCTCTGTACCTGTATTGCCAATGGGTAAAAAAGGGTAAAAGAAAGGGTAAAAAAATATGTGCAATTTAAAAGCAGCCAGAGTAGAATAATACCACATCATCAGGTAAATTTAAGTCTAACAGCAAGTTACTACTGTGAAGGAGATGTTTGTTTATGTAGACTAAAAAAAAAAATCAGGATTTTAGGCAAGAGACCCGTAATTATTTTTTATTAAATTTTTCCTCAGTAAGTTTCAGTAAATCCTTGGTTTGCTAACAGGAAAGGATTCAGGAATAACAGATCCTTTTTCCTATATCTGGAATTTTAAAACAACATACTTCATAAAGACTTGAATTGCACAGGAATCACCTGAGGCTGCACAGTTGTTGGATTTTTTACTTTTCACTTCTTATGTGCTACGTATTCATCGTCCCTAATGAACAACACAAGTATTTCAGTTATTTAGAAAACTCACCCAGAATAATCCAACTCTGCTTTGTTTTCTACCCTAGCTAGATCCTTCAATAACTCTTAATGATTGAGACTGAAGTACATTGGAAGGTCCCATTCCTGTATCGATAGAATCAGTCACTATACACAGTGTAATAAGTAAATCTAAAAGGGCGTGCTTATTCAGGTGTTTCATGTATTAGAAAAATATATTACATTTCATGATTAACAGTTTGGCCACATAGCTACTAATGTGTATGACACGAGCTTTCAGGACCCTGTACTTAATTAAGTCCCTGTACTTCTCTGATATAGCCAAATAAATAAATTCTGAAACCAGGGGGAGGAAACAAAAAAACACACAAAAACCAAAGCAGAAAAAAGTCCTAGAAGAATGTCACTAGACTGGATAACACAGACCTGAGTCTTCTATTTTTGTTCTTATGGTCCTTCAAAATTGCAGTGCTGTTTGCCAAACTAGACACAGTGATTAAGTTACTGACACTGATTTGTCCGCAAGGGAGTCACTCTGTCTGATTTTGGTCATGAAATAAAATAAGAGGGATGTAAGCACACAATATGTTTTTCTTATTGAAGCAATTCCTCAGACATTCTGCTACCCCACACTCTTGAAAGATTAGAAGCTAAGTCTTCCACTGATATGAACTCCCATTAAATACAGAGAAGCTGTGCTGATTGATACAATGTGCCTTTGATAGTTTTATACTGAAATTCTTCCTGCTTTTTATTTAAACAAATGATCCTTTAAACTACAGATGGTATTGTTAGTTTGTGTTAAAACTTGATATTTATTCTTCTGCATTCTCTTGTGAATACAAGTTCAGGATATAGATCTTCTGGGGACAAAAGCATCTCACACACTGCTTTTAGCTGTAACAGGATTAAAAACTGAAGTATTTTGGTTCCCTTCAAAGCAAAGTAAATGCTGACAATTTTGACAGATAAGAATCATTTCTAAAGCACAGTGAGAGTCAACTGACCAGTCATCATCTTTCTTTGCTATATGTCTGTTTTGCTTAGAAAAGTCTATACCTGATAGATACTAAACAACATACTGATATTTTTTTATAATTTACCTTTGTGGAACTGCTGCAATGTGGGAATAGTTCTTTCTGAGAGATTGATTTTTTTCCCCTGATTTTGACAAGGTTGAATTTTGGGGATGACTTGTTATTTTCTGTGGACTTTTAACACCCATTTTAGCAAAATTATATCTGTATCTAGGGAAGCTGAAAACCATATTCCTTACCATTTCGGGGTGACTTTAATCTTTTTCTGTTTGTGGCTCCTCTTGAGTTTATTTGTTGAGAGTTTTTCCTTTTTGCAAACTACTGTTTTCTTCTTTTGCTCTGAAATATTTTTGAAAGCAGCACCAGGAGCTGCTGAGCTTAACTGTTGAGAAAGAAAATGAAGTATATGAAAATTGTGAATTACATTAACTGAGAGATTGGAAATCTATGCTCTTTTTAGATAGCACTGAATAGCATAGTAGTTAAATAGCACAATTCTGAATTTTCCCTAGAATTTGTGTGTTAGTTTTTTCTAATCACTTTGTCCATCTACTTTTGTAAAATAAAATTAAAACAACTCACTGCTTTTGTAGATCTATATAGAATTAGTATATGATATTTCACATTCTTCTTCCTATATAAAAAGTAAGTTTAGTCTTACAGACCTGTTCTAGGATCTGTACAGACAGACTAGTCTATCTTCACTTACCTAAAAAAAGAAAAGCTTTCAAGCTTTAAACACTTTACAGGTTATTAATGCAATTTGGTTTTGTTGACATTTCAGTGCATCTAAACAATAAGAGATTTAGTACACAGTCTGCCTTTGACTCCAAGTATCTCCAAGTATAATAAAGTCTTGACATTAGTGGTTTACTTAAGTCCTACTCTAATTCAAATATTCATTTAAAATTAAAACAGTGAAATATATATGATGTTACAGAAGAATATAAAATATACTCATAAGGGGAAAAATCAAGAAATACACTCTTCTCACTAGACAGCATTCCTACTGAAATTCTCAAGTGAAAGAAACTTATTCACACAAAAGTATGTATTTTTCATGAATCAAATGAATATGTAACTTATCTTATAAAAACATAAATTGTAAATTCTGTAATTTGTACAAATCTGTAAATGTCCATAAATATACTTTTGATAATTCTTTTACTTTTCTAATGGGGGCGGGGGGGGGCGTGTGTGCCAGCCAATTACACCCTCTTGAGAAAGGAAATAGGATTATTAATATTACCTCCTGCATCTGTTGTCCTTTAGAAAAGGATGAAACCAATGTTTTTAAACTCCTGTTTGTTAAGCCATATGCCACAGTCTTGCTAATATTTTTCATTTTGAAAATGGAAATATCGTATTTTGACAGTGTGCATTCATTGCTAAATTCCTTGTCACAGGTATGCATGGAGGAATAAGCGGAGTCTGCATTCCCCTTCTGCTCAGCAGGCAGAGGAAGGCTTCTTGTTAAACAACACCAAGTCAGTCGAGGTTCAGCATTTAGTGATGGGAAGGGGCTCTTCGTGCTTGATACTGTTAAACTTCCAGAGTAGCAAGACAGACTATTGTGGGGTAGCACTGGGAATTCTCTACAGTGAGTGGTGAGAGTGTGGCAATAAAATGTGCCAAAAGAATGGCAAAAATAAGCGGGGTTGTCTGTTGAGCTCTGAGAATGCTGCATATCCTGCAGTGTTGGTGAAATGTCCTTAAGAGTGCATGGACTTCCACCTCTGTCCCATCCCACGACTGTTGGCTCTGCACCCTTGCTAGAAGCTGACGTCGTTGTCAGAGAGTCATTTCCTGAGCAAAGATGATGTAAAACCTTTCTCTCTTCTTTGATGTCAGCTGATATGAAAAAACCACTTGTGTACATAGAGGTAAAGCATATTTTCTTCTTTGGGGTCTGTGTAGAGGAAGCAGTTATGCTCATCCACTTCTCTTCTGTTTGCCTTTGATAATTTAATTTATTTTTGTTCTGTTTGTTTTTCCAAGCATTTCTTACAATATCCTGCTGCCTGAAGTTTTTGTTATAAAAGGTGTTATCTGCTGTGGTTAAGGTATTTGTTGTTTCTGAATTGACTGGTGAACAAAATACTGGAGTTTTCCAGTTTGCATGTACGTTCCACCGTAGCTCTCCTTTGCTGGCCTTTTGTCTCACTTCAAATTTTAAAGGGGACCACAATACATCATTAGAATGAGAACTGAGTGATCCGCTGTTGGAAGAGCAGGGGGGGTTAGTTAAGTTGTCTGTCACAGATGTGCAAGGTGTAATCTTCTGTTCTGATCCAAGAAAAAGTGACAAATCTGAGGCTCTCTTGTCTTGCGGCAATTTAAGGATATATTTTGGAGAAAAGGCATTTTGTTGTGGGACTGGAGTTAAATGACCAGATTGCAGATGATGAATTTTAGAGGACACATCAACAGCATTGTCACTGAAAAGTGCTACTTTTGCTCCTGTTTTCACAAGACCTGTTTTGACATCCTTATCTGTTGTGTTGTGCAAGGCAAAAGAGTTGCAATCACTTCCCCTTAATTCAGGCCCTAAAACTCCCACAAATGAAGCTTTTGAGATACCTGCTGAATGTGAAAGAAGGTTAACATCACTATAATTAAGAGCTTTTGTGGGGAGTTTGATTGTTTTCATATATTCCACATTCTCAGTACCTCCAGTGCATTCATTAATTCCTGCGCTTAATTTTTGCTCCTCTGCTTTACTGGAGAATTTCACTGGTGCTGTGGAAAGACATCGAGTGCTAGCACAACAGACTTTCTCTGCTTCATTCACTGCATTGTTTTCACTACTGAGACTAGGGCAGGACTTTGAAATAATGTTTTGTGTCTTCTCCACTTCAAATTTCAGCTTTTTTCTTTCTGATGGTGAATTCTGGGATTTCCCTGCGGCTTCTCTGCTGTTGTTGCAATGGACCCATGGGGGTGTCAGGGCATGCTGGCCAGTTTCTTTATTCCTGCTATGGTTTCCATAACTGTTTGAAGTGCTTTTACAATCTGATTCAAATGTACTAGATTCTTTCCCAAGGCTTGGTTTTTCCCACTTGCTACTCTGTACTGGCAAGCAGTCATCATTCCTTCTGTTAGTGTTCAGCTGACACTGAGTATTTTGAAGCCTGGACTCACAACTGCTTGGAGCTAGTAATGTGCTGTTGCCAGCTGTGTATTTATCTGTGTCGCTCCCACTGAGGTCTTGGGAAGTTTTGGTCATTACAGTATGTGCACTAGCGTTTACTGAATGTGATGTCTCCATTAGGTAGGTTACACTGTCTGCAGTTTCCTCAGAGGACACATTCTGTGGAATATGATTACCATTAGTACAGGTTTCTGATTTACCAGTGTTTAAACCTGTTGTCACAAGGGAGGAAAGACTGTCACTTACAGAGCGCCTGCCATCTCTTTCCTCAGTAATTTCAGTACTGCTGACTGATTCCTTTGAATTAGGAGCGAAGCTTGTAATATCTGTAATCTTATTTCCCCTTTGTTTAATTTTCTTGGCATTTTGACTGCTTTTCATTTTTTGGTAGATTTTCTTAAATGTTTCATCTCCATACATTTGCCACTTTTCTTGAGAGAACATCTTGAACTTCCTTTGATTGTGTTTCTTATTGTTAGCACTGATTACTTCGCCAGCCCCAAGCTTTTTAGTCCCTTGCAACTCCTCTGATGGAGGTGCATGATCAACCACATTACTTAGTGGCAAATCATCCACTGCTGTTTGTCTGACTAGAGCTCGGGGATGGCTATTAGGAAAATCCACTGAATCTGCAGCAAGATTGTTGCTAGGCAGCAAACTAGCAGTGCCTGTATTTACAGACTGCTTAGTAAGAGAAAGTGGCTTTGAGCAACCTGCTTTGTCATGTACCATTCTTGTGCCCTCCACAAACGGCAAGGAGTTGCTCCGTGTAACAGGCACAGTATCTATCGTTGTGGAGAACTGGGTGGGAACTGAATGAAAAAACATTGGCTTGCATTTTTCTAGGGGTGCAAAGGTAGATTTTGCTGAACAAAGGGAAAGATTCTTTTTCCTATTTACATCACAAGTTCTGATGTCAAAATGGAAAGAGTCTTTGTATGTATAAGGCATTGGCAGATCAATGCTTCCCTGCTTTGAAAGGACAGTTTTTCTGGGCCTAACGTTGTCTAAGTGGGTATCATCCACCACACTTTTGTTATGAGAAATAAGTTTTGAAATGTGTTCTTCCAGCCTTTTTTTCTCTAGCATCAAGGCTGTAGCTTTCTCAGCTGCATCTAGCTTTGCACTGCTTGTGGAGGTACACCTTAAGCTGCTGAAAGCAGTTTCGTTTTCCAGTTCTGTGCTGTGTTCATAGAGACTATGCAACGGGCTGGATGATGCCATCTGTTGTTCTGTACTATCAGAGCGTGACAGATACCCTGAGTCAGTGCTCTCACACTTCTTTAGCTTGCAGTCAAATGGCTTGCAATCCCACTGTTTTTCTGAAGAGGTTGCTTGCTGCCTTTGCAACTGAATGTGCTTATTGGCAGTTGGAGTTCTTTGCTCCTGTATCTTCTTTCTCTGGCACTGACCATTTGGCAAAGCTCCTGGAGATGATAAACTTTGAGGTTCTCTTTCAGGAACCCCCTGATTAGCCTTTGAACTAAAGGACTGATTCGTTGTTTCATGATTTTCCGAAGCAAATGATGAACTGTTTGTTGCTGGCAGCGAAAGGTCATTAAGAAGTTTCTTAGTGTCTGTGGCAGCACTGGTCTCTGAACTCATTTGTTTCATCTGTATCCCCTCGTCTTCACCAGTGCTACTAAGTAGTTTGCTGCCTTGATGTGAGGTGATGCTCTCTGTTGATTTCTCATTTTGCTCCAATATACCACTGTTGTCAGAGTCTGAGGGCAGTCTGGTATTGTTGACATGTGTTTGAGTTCTTCTGTGTTTATACAAATTGCTTTGAGTTTTAAATGCAATACCACAAGTGGTGCATGGAAAGGGCCTCTCTCCTGTGTGAGAGCGAATATGTTTCTCAAGGACACTTGGCTTCAAACAGTCTCGTCCACAGTGTTTGCAGATATATTTCCCAGCTTTTTTTGATTTTCCTGGGCTTCCAATAGATGCATTTACACAAGAATTTGGTGATGATAAAACTGGTAAAGTGCTCACTATGTTCAATGTTAGAGTTTGTCCAAGTTGTTTCTGAAAAACTGACTGAGGCTGATCTGTGCCTTCTGAAGCAACAAGTGGATTCAGGATTAGAGGTATGTTACTGCTGTCTAGATTTACACAGCTCCTGCCAGTCACTAACTGACGGTTTGGCTGAAAGCATCCTGCCTGGACAGGCTGATACAGTGGTATGGTAAGGGCTTTTAGATACACAGGTTGGGACAGTGCTTGTTCCTGTTGAGGAATCACACTGCCTTGGCTGAGATCTGAAGAACCCTGTGCAGGCTGAAGAGAAGAGGTTGAAACTGGTCGATCTGCTACTGCAACTGTAAAACCAGGCTGCTTCTGTGCCTCCATTTCAAAGGTTATCTGCCATATGCTCATGTATCTGTAAGGGAGGGGAAACAAAACAAGTAGGAGTCTTCAGATAGCAAAATAAAACACTTTCATCTGCTGGACTGGGAAAGTTGGCAATTAAGAATATCACACATCTTATATACAGGCATTGTACAGACAATAATTACTTCATTTTCCAATTAAATTGATTCATCTTTCATTTCTTAGCTAGGAATTAAAGTTCGGTACAGCGTAAAGAACATTGAACATTGCACTTAAAACCTACAATAAGTACCCAAAGTATTAGAAATAAATCTAAGTATCAGATTTGCAAATGGAGGCTCTCAGCACCCCAGAAATAATACAACTGTGATTTTCTGGAACCATATTGCCATTACATATTTGTACCTTTTTTTTAAATTTAAGAATTTACATTAATGAATGTTATATAGAAACACAGAACAAATAAGGTTAGAAGGGATGTCAGGAGGTCTCTAGCCTAAACACCTGCTCAAAGCAGAGTTAGCACTGAGGTCGGATGAGGTTGCTCAGGATGTTATCCAGTCTGGTTTTGAAAACCTCTGAGGATAAAAACTGCACAGCTTCTTTAGGCAACCTGCTCCAAACACAGGACATTAAACATTGCTGCGTATTATCTGTGTTTACCCAATTTAAGTGAGCTAAGGCTAAATAAATTGCAACAAGTGATGCAAAATGAAAATAGGTGAACAAAATGAAACTGATGTCGTGTTTTACAAGTGAGATTTACATAAATATGTACAAAGTAGAAAAGATGGTATCATGGGAAAGTAGTGGAATAAATTAAAGCTGTCTTTCATGTAGCCCAAATTAATTTTGTCTAATTAAGGGCAATATTATGGTATACTGCTTATTTTCAGATGCTTTCAATGCCAGATGAAAACATTTTGTAGACACAGTTTTTGGAAAAAGTAAGCCTATTCTTATGAAATCTGTCCAAATATATTCCGGGTTGGTGCTGGTCCAGACTACTTCTTATTTTAACAAAAATTAGTCTTGTCTTTTTTCTTTCTTAGAAACAAACTAGGAAACTATCAAAATAAGCTAGTTGAAAATTATCTTTGGAAGAGCTAATAGAGGCGTCAGCATAACCTCTTGTAATTATAGTTTGGGTGAAAATTAGAAGGTGGTCTGTAAATGTTTATTCAAATTCTTATTCAGCTATACTCACAGCTCTGTATCCATTGGCTGTTATGAATAATAGGCTGTTCTTGTGCAAACAGTCATAAAAATCCCATTTGAAATAACATAGTCAGTGGCTAACTATGAAATCTGCAGTTTGTTGCCTTACTGCATAATCTGTAGTGGTGTTTCTGTACCTTCCTTGGATCATTTTAATAGGTAATCATTACTGGGAAACAGTACAAAAATGTTTGACATTTGGACTGGTTCCATATGACACACACACTATGTTACCGTTATTCAAAGCAAAATCTCTGTTGCATGTAGTTACTGAGAATTTTGCAAATAATTCACGTAAAGGAGGAATGGCAAACTCAATGTAATTGGTTTTGAGTATTCCTCTGTTACTATTAGAAAAATTAATAAAACTTGTAAATTGATAGAAAGTTGGATGGAGATCCAAGAGAAGTTCTGTTACTTCACAACTGAAAATGATAGCATCTCACTCGCATCATACAAAAAAATGGGAAAATAACTTTCTATTAATGATCAAATGGAACAGGTTAAGGTCAATGAGTTATATGCTCCATAACAAATGTAATTAGCATCTTAATAAATAGACTAGGAATTCAGGTAGTTTTCATATTAAATGTATGCACCATTGAAACTGAAAGATAAAGCAACCCTCTTGTTTATTAGTCTTCTGCAAAGGAAAAGGTTTTGCATATTAGGATATTGCCTTTAATCCGACTGATTATTTCATCCCTATGTGTAGCTCATAATGCAACTGTAAATACTTGTCTCCTTGAGCAACAGAAAACTAATGTATCCAGAACCCAGCTATTACTCTGCGCTCCTCACTCTGCACCACTTGTGGAAGTTCTTTTGCTGGCTGGCAACTTAGGTTTCACGGCCAAGGTTTCTTCCAGTTTCTCTTTGATCTTCTTTGCGTATTGCAAGAATTGGAAAAGTGGAGGAAAAAACAGCGATGCAGTCTCTGGGATGTGTTCTCTGACTTTCCTTCTGGTCACAAGCAAGGCCATTAGTTTCTCTGCATGCATTACATGCATCAACAAAACTGCTGATGAGCCACTAAGTAACTGAAAAGCTTGCTACCAACTGCAGTGGGCTCAGGGTTAGACCATTTATGGGAAAGGTATCAGTGCCTGATGGGATTCTTTGTCTTCACCCAAAGATTTTAGTGTAACAAAAACCACAGAAAACAACCTGTAAAATGAACTGATCTATGCACTGCAATGTGTTAGATTTTGCCTTTTCTCCTTTCTCATGAAATTTATAAATCAAACTCAGTTATCAAGCATGGACTTTTCTTGTCCACTTCAGGGATTTCTACATGGAACAATCACTGAAGTGGCTTTGTAATATAGGTATTGACTCTATTGATGAAATAATGTTAAAAGAATGTAGCTCGTTAAAGGAATTAAGTTATTATCCATATTCTGCAGTGTGCTTAACACTATGGGATAAAAGTGGATTTCTCTAATTTGCAAAGTGAGGTCATAGACATTTCAAGTCCATTTAAGATGGTTCTTAAGCTATACAGTCATCTTTATAGCAATTTAAACACAGCATACAATAAAAATGGCAGCAAGTGATAAGACATGAGCCAATGATACTCATAAACCAAGCATGCAGTAGTTTTTCCAAAGATGTGAAAATACAGAAAAGTTGAGGGAAAAAAAATATGCTGCAGAGACAAGACTTAAAGAAGAAAGGTGAAGTCTGAATTCCATGTAGCTACAACATCTAACAAGTACCACATCAGACGAAACAAGCCGTAAGTATCTATGCTCCCCTCCTTCCCCTGGAGAGAAGAGTGGAAATGTGGAATTTACATTTCCACCCTGATAAGCCTGCTCCAGTGTCACAAACTATGTTCTCTCTTTGAATATCCTCATGTGCATGCATAGTTAATGGGCCCTTCAAGGCCAGCCTGTAAGTTAGTAGGACTTGCAGTGGGCAGATGTTTTTAATACGAAACCTGCAGTTCCAAAGTACCAGACTCTCTGTGTAATTTCACTTATTCTGTTAAGTTTCTGGGGGCCCAAAATACAATGTAGTCCTGAGAATCATTTCAGTGCTCTGTAATGTTCTACAAAGAAAATACGTAACTGATTACAGAAAATTTAAAGGAAAGTTTTAACTAATGCTGAACAATTAAACTAAATGGTGATACACAATGTCATTACTTTTAAGAGTTTAATAATAGATTTCTACCAGCTGTGGTAGTTTGCTGCTTTTCACAGCAAAAAAAAGATACTTTCTTCCTAAGTGAAACTTCTGTGGCTTGTATTCTACTGTGGCGAATACGATCATAATTTTCACATCTGTCATTTATATACAAAACAAGCCAGTGTATTTCTTTGTACATTGACAAAAATAGCTTATCTCAAACGAATTCTACCCCACGGCTAATTCTGCGTAGTCCTTGCTTAAAGTAGAAAAAATTCCTTTGTTGATTATCCCCCAGGCTCTCTTACTGAGCATCTACGTGATGTTCTGAGCTCAATTTATAACTTGTGGCATCGAACTACTAGTATAAAAACTTGATCCTAATTAGAAAAGAAAAAAATTCCAATAAACAAAACCAAAAGCAGAATTTGGACAATCCAAAATTTTCTAAATTAGTTTCTTAAGCCATCAAAATTGGTCAACAAGATTCTGTTTGAATACAATTATTTTGTTCCTAGTTTGAATTATACCTTCAGGTACACACCATAGGTAGGACTGTGGAACACTGAAAAGTCAAAAAGTGGAGTAGTTTCAGATGACAAATCAGTGTAGCAGAAACTGTCTTATTCTGTATATAAGTATAAAGTATTTTAATAAGAGGGGAGTGGTATTAAAAACTCATTTTAAATCCAATGTGTTCCTCTTTTCTATATAATTTTTTCTGAATGCCAAATAGATTTTAAAACTTGCTTCATTTTATCAGCACTCTTATAATAATCTTGGATTATACAACTTAGATTTTTTACTTCTGCATGGCACACGTGAATGCACTGTCAATTGCCCATCATTATTAATAAAAACATTAAATAAACAGGTAACTGCTTATTTCCTCCACTTACATGTAATTTTTTGACACACCATTGAGAGGATCATCATAGTCTTTAAGCAGATGCAGTACTCAATCCCCTGGCTTGGTCTACAGGTATAATCTGTAGACATGACAGAATTAGTTTATTTTTGTAACCACACAGAAGCAGCTTTTCAACATTCTGAACATACATAGTATGCTATATTACACTAGAAGTCTTTGCCTTTTTTAAAAGCTTTTGGTGATCCCTTCCTTAAATATAATAACAGAGAGCATACAGAAGTAGAATCCTCTTTAGTCTAAATAATTTTAGCTCACCTACCTTTTATTGAGCCAGGCATTTCAGCAAAAGAAGTCTCATTTCTGTCAATACTTGATGCAAGCAGAGAGAAACGAGGACAAAGACTTGAAACAGATTAGAAGTAGGAAGTTGTTTTTTTCTTTTTTTTTTACATTGGTGTCACAGTAACAACCTTCAGAAAACAGGAAGAGATGAAACAGAAGAAAATGAAGTAGCATTTTAATCCCTTTGTATCCTTTATCATTATTCATGTAGGAACCTATAAACAGAATCAGCTGCCTTTGAAATGTAGGGATTTTGTACATTGCAGTCAATTGTATCATTCAGTGAAATACACTGACACAATGGTAGAATTTTTTTTCTTTATACCCCTAAAGGCAATTTGCTTATAACTTTACAATAAAGATCTCTCTTAAAATGTGTTGGAAAAGAAAACAATGGTGAAGAGAAGACACTTGCTACATATGAAATGCTAAACTTAGCCAGCATGGGTATTGTCCACCAGCTTGTCCTAATGGTGCCCTGCGGTAGGACAGAAAGCAGTAAACAGGAGGGAAAATACTTCAAGAATGTTAAAAGTGTTTAGGACATGCTCAACAAACCTCCCTAAAACTTGTGAACAGCTGCAGGGAAAACAGGATAGGGGACAGTCAAGAGAAGTGAAAAGATCATTTTAAGAGTTTAGGTTTCATTTGTGGCTTGACTCCATGAAGAGTCCTCAGATAAAGCAGTCAGTAGAGCTAAGGTGTCCTGTTAGGGGGACAGCTGTTCTTTATGCAAACACCTGTTTAAAATATGGACTGAAATGGCTACTTCCTCCACTGCTATTAGACTAAGTAAATCCCAAACTGGATATGCATTCCCTAGAATGATACAAAATCAGCATATCTGGCCTGTAAAAATTCCTTGGGAACACTGTATTATGGAAGATGTATCTTCTAATCTTACTGCAATGAGCATCTGCCCAATTCGGATAGTTGCAGCCTGTATCTTGTAAATTGGATAGTGGTGAAACTGTAATATTATGATTGTCCAATATCTACTTGAGTGGAAGCTCTTTCTTTTAGTAATTCAGATGGTAGACTAATGCTGGAGGTGTCAGTGGATTTTCATTCTACACAGCGTTATTGATCTTGGAGAGTTTTACCTGTTGTTTGGATTGCTTTCAGTTTGTTTCTGGACCCTATTTTAGTAGGCCTCTAATTTTGGAGGTGGAGAAATATTTCTGTCTGATTCTTCCTATCTTTCTTGCCTGTCATTTAGTTAGTCAGGGGGCAAAAAAGCTCTTAACGGGCCTAGTATTGTTGCTTAAATTCCTTCTAGTTTCTGTTATACCCTGAAATGCTCCATGTGATTGGTAATGGCACTGCAAATGCTTAAAATCAGTGAATCTAGAAAACTACTTGACATTGTGAACTGCTTTACAATGACTCATGCTTCTGATCTACAGACTCATTCTGTCCATATGGATAAAACTACATGCAGCAACTAGTTTCAGCTCTACTGGGAGATGCTTTCCTAAAGGAATGGATTCTCACATATAAGTGAGATCTTCTGGAGGATTATTGCATGCTACAGTCAACAAACTAACAGAGAAAAAAAGATGCACATCTTATAATAGAATACTGGCATGAATCAAATCATACAGATGATTATGGGCATTTTACATAACGAGTCAAAATTAGTTTTTCAGTTTTATCACATATCTGAAGTCCACTATATTTTATTCCACTTTGAGACTGACTATTATTATTTTAAGTTAAAGTGAACTTACTTAAAAGGGACACTTATTTTAAACAGTACTAATAATTCCAGCAGTGTGCTGGAACTAGTAACAACTCTAAACCATAGATAAGCTTTTAAAATTCATTATTTAGAACACTCAGTAGCATATCAAATTCTAAATGCTAAAACTGCAAACTTCTTATCCTGAGAGGCTTAAAAAGAAGCAATAATTAAATAAAGCAAGTTACAACTAAATCAAGTGACTGCATACATATTTGCCACTATCACACAGGTTTCAGGGCTTAGCAGAATCTTTTGAAGCTTGATCTAGAATCTCTAAATCTTGAATAAGCAACTCGGGAATCATACTGACTCCACAGCATCCTATGATTCTTCCCATTTATATTAATGAACAGGTGGTTGTAATGGATAGAAGTAATTTGAACTGTACACTTAATACATTTAAGTTCAAAACATGATCCTGCTCGGAGAAACCCAATTAATTTCAGTTGTCTCAATATACAGCAAAATATCTATTTTAAGTGTATATAAAGATAAGCCTACTGTCAGGTACTACACAGTAGGGAGTATGTGGTGCTACATTGCACTTCACTCTCAATTCATGTCCTAATCAGGATTTGAGGAGATAAACCCATGTACCATTGGTATACATTTCTAGGTTCCAAGAATCTGTGGAAAGGGCTCCTTCCCAGGTGTCTAAAACCCTGCATCCTTCAAAGATACTACAGGGTTTTAGTCAAAGATGTGATCGAGTGGAAGTAGCAATAAGCATGCTTCCTATACTAATAAGGAAATAGATTTCAAAGATCCTATCAACTACATGTTTTAAAGTACTTTACAAACTTAAATGAAAAGAAAGTATCCTATAAGGTTGTTAACAATTGATTTTTCTTATGAGGACAATGATACTGAGAACAGCACACAATATCTTACTGTCAGCAGGAGATACAGATACTGGAATTATCATTTCCAGTTGCTAGTCTACCACTGATGGCTAGCATAAGGTGCCAGTGTTTATGAAGATCTCCCTTGATTCACTAGACAATACTTCTACTTAAATATTAGTATAATAATGTAATAGTGAACCATAGAGTCTGAAATAAACTTTGTGCAGGTACTTTAAACACTACTTGTTTGATGGAAAATTTTATGAGTGTACCCTAATTCTGGCGCTTTCTAGTCCTCAATTCAAACTAGCAAAATGGAACTGATAGATTTCCTGATTAGCCCAGAAATGACTGTTAATCTTGTTTTACTTAAAAACAATTTCTGCCTTTGCTCTTTTCTCAGTTTGACTTCATACCTTGAAATGTCTCATAACAGAAGTACTGACTTCACCTTTTCACTTGTTCGTAAGGGATGTATCTGAAGTTACAAGACTGCAAGTTCCACCAGCAGTGTGCAGACTGCTCATAACCTCATTAACAAAGTTGAGAGCCTCAGTCCCCTGCAGAATTAGGATGAAAATGTGTCATTCCCTAATCTTCTGAAATCCTCATAATCTTTCAATGATAACATTTCTTGCTCAAATTCTGACTTTGGGAAATCTTGCTACTTATTAAGAAGTCATTGTTCCTGAACTTTTGTCCTTCTTTATACGTTATAAAAGTATAAAGCAACTATAAAACATGCTGATCAAACTTTGAAATTCTTGTGCCATATCCTGAGGACAATTATTTTTGACACTTTACTTCCACGATTGTGCAATATAAGCAAAATTGTTTCATTTTTTATTTTTGTAAACACTGTATGAGAATACAGTATTAAAACCTTTTAAGAATGTGATCTGTAATACCTTCATTCTAGAATAGCACCAACTGTTTTGATCATTATTATACAATTTGTTATCTTTTTGATTCTCCTTTTCTCGAATATCCATAAATGAAAACATCAGAAAGGCTTAAATCAGTAAGAACATTGTTAGCTAAAATATATTTTAGTGTGTAAGGAAACATTGTATGGGCCCTTTTGATCTCTTCATGCAATTTGTATCACAGAATACTTCCTATTCTACTTCTTACGCTGCTACTTTTCTCAGCTCCAATAATAAAAAATGCTTTCTAGTTTATTATATGTCTTTATTTTAAATTTACACCACTTCTTTCTAAAAAGAAACATATCTAACACATCTGTTGGTTTTGTAACACTGCTGGTGGCTTCACAATGAAAAAAAATAGGATTGTTAGTGCTTAAAAAATCTAAAAACCTCAAAGGATTTTACATTTTTGTCCTTTCATCAAATTCACTCCTGTGCATTTCCCTTGTTAAGAAAGAGTTAACAACAGCCAGCCAGCAGTCTGTAATCAACAGGTTGCTCTAACAGAAAAATAATAACCCTAATCCATCTTTTAAAGTTTAGGAGGTTGGACTAAATGATGAAAAAATACTAATTAAAGCCCTCTTAAAAACAGAAGTGGGGCCAGTACTAAAATGCTTTGTGTTTTAGGAGAAAAATCTTTCTCATTGCTGAGTGAAAGAACCATCACATTAAAAAAATCATAACTTTAAAATTTCTGTCTTACCATCTAGAATTTAATTATATCTCTGTCTATATAAAATGATAACAAAACACTTGCTAACCTTTAGGTGGCCAGTTCACAGGCAGGTGGAGAGGTTCAGGTCTCTGGAATAGCGTTGAAACAAAAGAAGCATCCTGTTTTCTTTTTTCAGTGTCTTTCTCTTCTCTTTTTTTTAAGCATTTGAAAATTGAAGTGGGTGGTGGGGTGTGTGCAAAGAGAGGAGGGGGTGAAGTCAGCCCACGCTTAGAGTAGGAAGAGTTTTAATGGCCGATGCTGGTAATATGGTTTGCCTGCTACAGTGTCTGCACTACTGCAGCTCTGTGTGTGGGCGTAAAGAAATGACACGACTGGGTTTCAAACCATTACACTGAAGATTTGCAAACAGTTAAAAAAAAAACACAACCCCATCAGGCACAAATGAAAAATTATTACTTTTTTTCTTTTATCTTTTTCTAACATTTGTTTGTTGTTTTTTTTAACTTAACAGATGTAATCCAGTCCAGTTTCTTCCTCAGCCTCTAAATTAAAAAAGGTAAATTAAGTATTTAGGAAGGTTTTTGATTTTACATGGTATGAACATTTTGTTATGATTTTTGCTGCTATTTTTTAATTAACATGCAAGGGCTTGTATTCCAAAAGGCATTCAGATTTCCACAGTAAAAGTCTTCAGAGAACACCTATATTTCTGCCTTTGAACATAGTAAATAGGTACCCCAATCTTGGTAGCACCGAGTAGCATGGCACAAGAGACATAGCAGCCACTCCACAACTGGTCAGGTAGGAAATCTAAGACCGTGACTATTCCCATGAATATTCCACAAAACACAGCCAAGAAAAAACGGGGTATCCTGGCAGCCCATTTTTTTTCAGTAATCTAGCAGTGCATCAGGCTTACTGATCCAAATCGGACAGAAAACAGACTGTCAAACTGAATGTTTGTTGTAACTACTGGATATAAAGGAGACCAACAGGAGTGAGGCAAACGGAGCTGTTCTCTATAATATCATGGGGAATGAGAGGAAAACGCTATTTAAGCTAAAATATAATTGCTGGCACAAGAGAAAGTGAATATAAATGGTTATGAATACACTGTTGTTGGGAGGCGCAGGTGGAAGTTTTTTGTCAGACAAGCGAGAATACTTCTCAAACATATTTTTGACCACAAAGAGTGCAATGGAGACAAGACAGTTTTAGAAAGAAGCTCGAAAACTTCAAAGAACCTTTATGACTTGGCTGCTCCATGATAGTAAGGGACTAGCACTTGTTAAATGCATATCTTCATGTATGTATGAGAGAAGACATCCAGCTTGAAAATCATGTGTTTGGACACAAGGCATATGCATTCCTGAGTGTAATGGTTTAGGTGTGGTGTTCTTTCAAATATTCAAATGAGCCCCAAATCAAACAGGATTTCTATTGCATTTGGTATTCTGCTGACAATAAAAAGCAGGGCAACTGGATACATAGGCAAAGGGGGATGGGAAAGAGAGGACACACTTTATGATGCCCATATTGCTATTTAGTGCATAGTATCCCTGGCAGTTCTTCACCCCATCTCCTGGCCGCAGTGTGAAGAAAGCAGCTGAGAGCTCCAAGTGTCGAGGATGCAGAGCTGAAGACCAAATCAGCAGAATTCAGTGTGTGAGTAAAAACAGCAAGACCAAACTTGAGGACTTCAGACTACTAATCCCAAATTTTAACAAAGAATCACACTACAGTGAATGAAAAACAATCTTCAGTTCTGTATCTATCTGGTAAAACTGTCAAAGAGATATTACTGCTCATACACACAAGTACAGGCTGACTTGGTATTAAGTGGGGTCTGGCTACTAGCCACAGTAGAAACTTAAATTCTTCTTTCATGTATAAACTATGAGCTGAGGTCAGCTCCAGGAAAATTTTGCCAGAGAAATGTCTGTGGCCTCAGCTGATACAGAAAAAGTGCGTGGTTAGAGGGAAAATAAATATGGCTCCCAGCAGGGTTACATTCATGCAGACTGTGTGCAATTGTACAACATGATGTAGATTGCAAACTGAAATTGGTTAAATTGATTCAGTAATTTTTGTGTGTGTGTGTAGAAGTAAAAAAGACAGATTTTTACCTTTTTTGTTACTTTGTCTTTCTCTAAATTCTAAATTAATCTTTGTGTACTGTCTGCTTAATGAAGACACTTTTTGCCCAGTTAAACACTGCATTATTAATGAGTTGAATCTTTTACTATCATTCATATTTTTAAAACAATACTAATTACAATTTTCTTGACCCAGTTTGAAAAGTGTAGTAGCAAAATACATAGTCTGAAGCAGTAACTCTGAAAGCTATATGTTGCTCATTTTTGTCTCAGTATGTCATGGACAACTATGTATAGTGACTCTGTAGTAGTCATATTTCCAAGTCATTGAAGCGTTCATAATTTCTGCCATGGTACTGGCCACTTTGCTGCAGATAAAGTAACATCTGGAATGTCTAAATGCACCTAATCCTCCTCTGAGGACTAATCCCCATGAAAAGTCATTACATAATATTGCTATTGGCTATCACAAATAGCAATATTTCTTTTACAGATGTGAACTCTTAAGTTTGAATGTACAGAAATCATGGTTGCCTACACAACTTTAATTTGACCAAAGGCACAATTCCACCATGGTACTTAACATGATTTTTTTCCCCCCAAAGATCACAGCTCTGTAAATTGACAGTATCTGGAAAATTTTGAATATAAAAAAATATTCAAAGCAGGAGGAATGAAAGCATCCTAGTAAATTGGACAGCCAACTATTACCCTCATATCAATTCTGCATAACAACTACTAAGATTCATATGGCACTTTCATCTATTTGTCGACAGCAAGAACCACCACCCTAAAGAGGAGTATAACCCTCACATATTGGTCAGGCTATACCGAAAATAAAGTCCAAGAGAAAAGAACTTAAGAACAAAAATGTGCTTGAACAGCAAAAGGGAGAGACACAGCTTCATTAGAAGCAAACACGGGTCTAGTTGCCAAAGAAAAGCCAGTACAAGGAAAAAAACAAAAACACAAGGCAAAAGTAATGGATCCCATAGGGAAAAGACTCGAGGGCTGCTGAGAAAATGCTAAGGCAATCACAAAAATGAAAAGGTTCAGCTGGTTGTGCATACAACCTAAGTGTTTCACTAAGGATTGAATTTCTTCTTTAAAGTGCTTCAGTTATTTTCACACCCCAACAGCAGGGCTGTACATGTAGACACTCACCCAAAGGGGGAGAAAAAAAAAAAGCTAGCCTCAAACCATCTTCCATTAAAATCCCACAGACCTTTTTTCCAAACTTAGATTTAATGTGTTTTAGGTAAGTCTCTAAATGCTGAATCATCATACAGGGTGGCTTTGGGGTTTTATTGGGTTTGGTTTTTTAGTATTAATTCAGCATAAGCAGGTCTGGTGAAGGACTGTTTTATGGATTATTTCACAAGGATAATCTACAACCCAAGAAAAAACTTAGACATCTGAGAGAAAAAGCAGATGTGCAAGCCTAGCTTTAAGTACCAGGTGATAGGGTGGTAATGAGAACTTCAATTACTCCTCCTTGCTCAAGTCATTCTTTTGCTAACAGTTAAAAGGTTAAAAAATGGATGACATTATGGTGCCTCTTCTACAAAATAGATGTTTTGCAGGAGGAATATGAAGGATCTTTCCAGGTCTTTTAGATGGTTGGAGTAATGAGCTATAGTATTTTCAGGCATATCACATCATAAATATGAGTAATTACAATTATGATGCACTTAAAAGCAATGTAGCTTTCAGAGGAACAGTTGCTTCAACTCAAAAGGTCAGCAAGGTTAGCTGGTTTTTACACACGCACAAAGTATAGTCATACTAATTTTTCCATCTGTTTATTTGTCATAGAAAAACAGATAAATTCAGAACTTCTGATAGTATTCAGAAATGTTCTAAAAACCACCAGCTACGCTAACTTAAATGTACTTTATGGAAAATGAGACTAGAATTTGACAGGGTCATTGATCATTTGAACCAACTTTCAGATCAATGTCAAAAACAGTAAAAGGAGGCATCAATAACTAGAACTGTAGAAACACAGCATTCCCATCACTGTGACCCCAGACCAGTACCAGTCACATAGGTAAAGCCACGTTCCACAGCATTCAGCCAACTGAACTATTCTATTTTCTCTGTAAGTTTTTATGTAGTTGTGTTTTTTCTCAGCATGTTGTCAAGGAAAACCCTACATTCCTGTAGCTTAGTATCCAGCTCTTTATTGCTATAGACACAAAACAATTTAGGATTTTGAACTGATTGATATACTTTCCTTCCCACGATGAAGGGATGCTCTTAACACCATAAGCTGGATAGAGTTGAAGGAAGACCTTTTTTTTGAAGATTCAGTTCTTCCAAAATGCCTATGGGAAATTTGCCAATTAACTCTTCTATTTATTAATTTTATTAAATTATTTTACATATCAATATTCTATTATGCTATATGCTATCGACTGAAAAATAACCCTGTAATCTTACTGGTGTCCTCTTATTTACCTCTATCACAAGTCCCCTCTTACTTTATTGTCTTTGAACAGTGTTGAGTTCCTCTGACAAAAATATTTTTGGATTGTGTGAGAGCTGCCAGCTAAATTTCCAGTGATAATAATTAAGTTAAAGTTGCACACTCCTTGTATCCCTTCCTGTGTCATAATCTTAGCTAATATTTATACAGTTTTTCACTAGGAAAAGAGGTACTCTATAGATATGTACACAGAATTTATGATGCACTTTAGGGAACAACTGCTCTTCAGCACCTGGGTGTGAAATAGTAGTGTCCACTCTGCCCATGGTTAGCTTTCTGTAGAGTGCACTAGTCACATCCACACTGCAAAGCACTAGGTCAATCTCAGGGTTGGCACCTATTGTTTACATCTCATACATACCTGTTGTCTGAAAAGTTCTTTCAGCATGCTATATACAACACTCATCTGCTCCATGCATGCCACAAAAGCGTTCCAGTTCTTATCACAGGCTTTAACATGCCTTTTTAATTCTTACCCTCATGAAGATGATCAGTGAAACATACAGAATGCCTCATGCTACTGGATAACTTCAATAAAAGATGGGATGTGGTTGTGTGAAAAGAGTACTTATAGCTTCCTGGCAGAGTGAAATATGTTATTGCACTGGACTTGTATTTCAGTTGTATGTCATGGTAAAAGGTATTTCTGTCATTCTCTCCTTTGGGTTTCATGGAGCTATGCTTTTATCTGTTGTCAAGGAAACACCAGGTTTTTTCCCCCCTTGCTCATTAATGTCTGCATTTTTGTTTCCATAGCTACAAAGGAACCTTAGTGTTTTAAAATAGCAGTAATTGGATTACCATGACTTTTTGTAATTTATTAACACCATTAATGGCTCCAATTTTCAAAAGCAGACACCAAAACTGTATCAGCAGTTTTTCAGCTATTAACATTTGTTATCTTCTTGTCCTGAAATACTGGGTACATGCTAAGAAAAGTCTTCAGCATGCAAACACTCACTGCACCCAGGCTCAGACTCTATACACGGTACTCTAACTTAAGTCATTGAGTTCTTAACAGGAATGGGCAATCTGTTGTTGTATTTAAATGTAGTTTTCTGTCCATGCTAATAAGTTATATGCAAAACTGTGGAGATTTAGCCTGTTTGTTCTTCTGTTACAAGCTACTAAAGATTCCTTAAATAGCCACAATGAAATGTGACAGTTAACTTTCAATTGGAGGTTTCCCTGACCGTGCTTTGCTTCTAAAGTACCAGTTGATAGGGTGGTAATGAAGAGAGCTCCAATTACTCAGTACTGAATGAGCATCTATTTGGCACAAGCTGAATTTCCAAACACCTGCCCCAAAATGCCTTCATCTTGGCACAAAATACAAGCTGAAATTACTGAAAATAGTCTGCTTTTTAGTGGTATTAGTTTTGATTTCTGATGGGCACCTGCAAAGAAGTGCAGAGGCTCTATTGTGAATCTGCTAGGTGTTAACCCCAATATCTAACATATTGCTGATCCTTCGTAAATTTGACCCCAGAAGAATAATCTGGGATAATTTTTACAGCCAAATGTCTAGCCAACTCAGGATACAGGAACATGGAAAAAGCACAAAGAACTGAGAGCACCAGTGTTGCTAAGAACTGATATTGCTTAGCAGGGGCATAACTCAAGTTGTCTTAAGACAAAAACTGAAACTCCTAGACAGGCTGATCTGCATGTCTGTCTGTGTCTGTATACACACTCCTACCATGCTGAAATTGTTACTAAGTCATCTTCTAACACTTCTAATTTATTTGTTACAATTTACTTGCCTATTTGAAGTGTCTACAAAGCACTGTAAATGCATATTCTATACCCTTATGCTTCCTTTCTGGTATCTCCAGTTCCTCCTGTCCTCAGCATGGCTTGTCCCATCTCTCCTAATTAGGAGGCATCCACAGTTGTGGCTGCCTGGCCAAGCAGCAGGCCAAACAGAAAGCAACTGAATTCACCATATGGACTTCCCACCAGTGGTGTCACCACTTTGGGTTTCTGCACTCTGTCTACTGAGTCAGTAGACACATACCAGTCCCACAGTTTAAAAAGTTGTGAGAGGAGGACAGACCTCACCTATTTCTTTAGAAAAACAAGCTAAAGAGAGTCACCAAACTAAAAAGTTTACAATCTAGGTGTAAGAAAAAGGTGACAAGTGGCTCGACACAGATAAGTATAAACAACAAAGTCCCTTTAATCTAAAATATTAGTTCCTACTTTTCATAATGGATTTCTGTGCATCCTTGAGGCTAAGACATTCTATTACCATAGAAACAGTATCCTGTGTCACTGTGGACCTTACTGTAGATGTGTGCTGTTATGGAAACAGTCATCTTAACAGCTGTCCTCATGTTATATATTTCAATTATCGTCTTTGTAAAGATCCATTACTAAACTATCCTTTCAGGATTCATTTGAATAAAAACTAAGTCTCTGAAGTATTTAGCAATTTAATAAACACCTCAAGGCTGCTCTAAATTAAAAATACAGCATTAGAACAAAACGTATATTAAAATTACAGTGCCCTTTCAATAATTACCTACCTTTCCATATCTCTAGCATCTGCAAAGATTTGGGGGAAAAAATGGTCTGTCTACCCCAACAATCATTAGTAAAACTATTTCAGGAAATCAAGTTTTTAAGCCATGTGTTCTGTGCAAGGACTCCTTTGCACACACATCCTATATGCATGCATGCCTGAAAATGAAAGAAAAAACATAAGAAGGTACAGTGAGAAAATGTGGTTTAATTGATTGAACTGGGAACTGTGGATTCTTAAATTTTAATCCAAGCTGAACCATTCTTTTGTCTTGGAAAAGCCATCTAAGAGAGATCTTGAAAAAGATACATGTGAGTTGAAAGCTCAACTCCCACTAATTTTTTTCCTGGGGGATTGAGTCCTTAGCTGATCCTAGAGCTTTGAGAAGAATCTCAACATTTTCATATTTGTAACATCTGAGATACTACTACTTACTTACTTCACTAGATTTCTGTGGGCATAAGTATTTATTTTCTTGAATAAAGCCACTGAAGAATCTGTGACACAATTATAAGTTTTTATTTGAGTTAGTGGTCATTCATCACTTAACTTGTCAAATGTAAATAGCTTCCTGGCTAATTATGTTGATTATACTATTTAGTTACTGCAGTTTAAGACTGTAAATGCACACATTTTTATCTTTATCTTTTATCTCTTTATGGTTTTTTTTTAATCAAAATCATCTGTACTAAGAAGGTTATATCCTACCTCTTTATTCCTACACAAAATACTAGTGATTACAGCTTGTAATGGGAACATTTCCTAACACTGAAAATCTGAAAAGTAATCAACTACAGATAGCATTTTAATATGTATGAAGAAAATAGCCAACCATAATTAATTCATTGGTAACATTCAAGTACCTCCACTGAGCTTCAGGGAAGCAGGAAAACAAAAACTACTCAGAAACATGTCAGTTTTGAAACCTGGCTAATTTCCCCATATAAGGCCAGATATACAACAATACCTCAGCAATATTCTTACCATCATTTAAATGGAGTAATGTTTTTGTTATGTCCTTCTAATTTAGCCTTGAATTTGACTCCTTAAACGCTTTTTCTTTCCTAAACCAAACTACTAAAGACTGTTCCTGAATTCAGCTTAAAGAATATTAAAAATTAGTCCATCAAATCTCCACCCACAAAAAAGGTTTTCAGACTAGAACTTGCACTGCTCTGGGCACGGACGTGACTGTCTGCAGTCTGAGAGCGCAGTCACAGAAATGAGGAGCTGTCGGGGCTGGCACAGCTCATAGGCCGACTCTAAACTCACAGGAAAACTCTCAGTTGGTGGGAAACTTATTGGCATTCCACTTTTGGGATATGTAACGAGCCAATTAAGATGTCAACACAGAAATTATATTTTTTTTCCTTCAAGATGTTTACAGCCTCTCTAATGTTAGTACATAAATGTGCCAAAACCTGGAAAAATGTTTAAGTAGATTTAAGTCAAGTGAAAAGGAATGACAGTTATTTCCAGGACAAGAAATTGCTGGGTACTTTCACATTTTTACCTTGGAAAATCAGTGCAGCAAAAATAAAGTACTGAAAAAAAAAATCTTAAGATTTTCTTTAACTGTTTCGATTCTGCAAGCTTTGTTGTTTGGGATATGTGTCATAATTTATTTTGTTCTTATATTCACAACTGCCAAAAAAGAAGAGTTTGTTATCCAGATTGTTACCTGTGAAAGATTCCATCTTCGCAGTGCTGGTATTCCCCACTGACTTAGTAAGTAGTCTCTGTGAACTGTCAGAGCTCTCAGTGCTTTCTCGTATTATTTCTGAAAAGACAGAATAAATTGATGTGCTCAATTTAACTAACAAAGCTGACAGGTATAATCCCATTTTGTTCATCTTCCAAAAATTGTGTTTTAGTGAGGCTAACAGTTGTTCTCCTTCTCTCCATTTATAGCCATGTTTTTCAGAAAACAGATTCTCTGGTACTTATTTTTTAGTATTTCAGGATTTAGAATGCATGCCCGTGCTGCCTAGATTCTCCAAGAGGCAACAACAAAATATAGTAATTGAAAAACAGATAACATACCATACTCTCAATATAGACCTTAAGAAAAAGCCTACAAGCGGATGAGGTAGGAATTACTTTTTGAAGAAAGTCTTTTCTAAGTGATCACAGAAGAGATTCAACATCTGAGGTTTGCCTAAGTCCTAATTCTGCAGACATTTTTTTCATGTTTTTGATCCTCACAATTATTTAAATAATCAGATTAATAATTATTGAACTAAAAAGAATATTCACCATCACTTTTCTAAAGAAGGGTCTTTCTTACAGGTAATTGTAGTTGACTTTTGTTTACATCCATGCAGATCCCTTGTATGAGTGTTCATATGGTTTTGAAAATTCTCCTCTAATTTTAAGTATATCAGCAAGGATTAAGATATAGGCGACACAATGAAATACACATTTATAAAAGGAACAAACACTGATTTTGGAGTAACCAAATTAAATAAGTTTTAGTTGCTTCTGATACTGGGTTGTCTCCAAGTTCTGTGTTTAATGAAGCTTTGTGGAGGTTTTTTTATTAATATCATAGTTTTACTTAGAACTCGCCTTGCCTGCTGTGTTCATTGCTAATGTATCTGGCAGCATCAGTCCCTGCTTGAGTCCATATGCTCAGGGGAGTGTTCAGCTGTTCAGACAGTATTTGTTTTTTCTGTTCCTATGATACTTATACCACTGTACATTTTGGAGCTCCTTACTTAGAAGATACATAGTATGCATATTTTGATTAAAAAGAAAAACTGTTGTAGCTCCTATACTCTTCATGTTACCTTTTTATAGACCTTGATTTCTAATAATTACTGATTTACAGTATTTTGTGTATTTCAGAGAGCTGCTGTATGCTCAGAATTTGTCACCGCTAGCAAGCGTATATAAAAACTATTCTTATTTCTGAGCATGAAAACCATACATTGACACTAACCAAGAAGGTCAAACTCCAATTTTGCCATCTTATTAATCACAAACCTGCTGGAAAAACAATGCATATCCTATTGATTTAGTGCAGTAGAAATTATATAAATATTATTTACTTGTGCAGCAACTTGAAGTAGTTCTTAAATTACTCAAATTTAGAGAAAAAAATTAACTGAGGCAGCTAGTAAGAAAGTGCTTTAATGTACACTATGCAAGAACTAGATACAAAAAATTACATTTCAAATGGTTTTGTGAGAAGACTAGTAGTTTTAAGTTGTTAAAACTACTTTTTGCAAATATTTATTCCTTTTAAAAATATTTTTAATTTCAGTTTGTGGCTGTTAATGTTTTTGACTCTATACACACACAACAGAGAACATATATATATCCTGAAGAGATGGATGGCACTAATCCAAGTTGGCTTAATCATACTAGGTAAGTTTGATGCTTTCTCAGTGCTTTGAATTTAACATTTTTTTTCATTTATACATGTTGTTTATTCCTCTAATTATTGCTTTTGCTGAAACACCTAAGTTGCAGACAGCTTAGTATACAGCTTAGTTTCAGCATCGCATTAAGTGTAGGTAGTATGATGACGAAAAAGCTTTTGTCTCCCAAAGTGCTCTCTAACTAGTTAATCATCACTAATGAAGCTGCACAAATTAACAATAATAATAATGGGGGAAGACCTAGAAGAGTCCGAGTTTCCATGCCCAAATTCCATATCTGAGAACTGTCGTGTGCAATGAGCACTCTCCGTCCTTGGTACAGAGCAAGATGTAACAGTATGGAGAAAAACAAGTGTATGATTTTGCAGGTATACTACATGCACAGGTAGGAGTTAAGGCTGTGATGACACTAACTTGGTATTCTTCACAAAGTACAATGCTTCAAGTATTGTTCTGTAAAGGTATTTTTAACCGCTCGTATGTTCTTGTAATACTTATTAAATTCTTAGATCATTTCTAAGTTGTTGCATAAATTTTACTCAAATTTTCTTATTCTGTATGTACCAGGATTGTACAAGCCTATGAAATGTGTTTGGCTTTGGATCAGGACAGTTCTAGAGAATGTAGTGGAGTTCTTTCGCAGGACTTCTAAGTTTGTAAGTTTTCCCACATATTCCTTTCATTTTCCTTAAGTGCTATAATATTTCACAGTTAAGTGTATAAAAAACCATCCATAGCCTGTAGTAAGTGTCAGATGGTGGTTACAGTACAGTGCGGATTCAGGCATTTTATTTAGCTGGACTCTGCCACTTAATTTTGATCACACCATCTTGTTGCCTTTGATTTTGATTTTTCCTAAATGGAAATCTATTATTCTTACAGCAATGAAGATTTTATGGAAACTGTTTATTAGTTTAAAATGTTTATTAGAAAGAAATACTTTTGTCCCAACTGTACATGAAGAGTATTCTATTGCTTTACTTGCATAGAAGATACTTGCATTATGTTTCCATCTTAAACTCTATTTGATTAATAGTTTTTTAATTTGTTTTTCTTTTATAGTGTATCCCTTAGGTTGGATGAAATAAACTTATTAAAAACCCTCAGAAGACTACTTGGAAAAGATATGTATTTTCGGTGAAGCTACAAGCAGGAACCTACCACTGGCCTGATAAGATATCAAAACTTTTAAACTGTTGGAGTGCCTCATCCCCAGAAGGAGAAGGGTTCTCGTGCAATTTTTACTTTCAGTTTCGCTGGTTCTCTGTGGATTGTCAGTTCCATCCACACACCAGAATGTCTTCTCAGCTTGGAGTTGGGAATTCCTGCTGTCAAGCCCAGCTGAGAAGGCTGGGACTGAGCCTTAAGTTGCTGTTACTAGTAAAGATCCAAGGACTGTAGTCCCAGAGATGAGGTCTTGTGCTCTTGATTGCTGAGACTGGATCCTCCCTCTCCCAAAGAGGTAACAAATACAATCCCAGTATTAAGGACAGCATAAATAGACTTAAATCCAGGATCTACCTCTTCTCTGGCCCACAAAACCTTGAACAAAAATGATTTAATGGCTTGCCTTCATCATAGCTCTGTGGTCAGCCACTGACAGATGTAAGCTAGAGGTGTCTCAAGACTGTTTAATTTATAATTGATCTGATAATTGTCTCTGTGATAGTTAAGAAGTCAGCACTGATGATTAAGTAGCCACTTTCATGCAGTAGTTTGTGTATAAAGAATTCTCAACTTTTATTTCCAGGTTGCAGTTTCTATGTCAAAGGGTAGCTGATTGAGTACAAGATTTCTGAAACAAAGAGCTTTATATAAATTTGGATACAGGAGCAAGGTTTGAAGACCATGTGTTATGTTTGTGATGTAACATGTAATATGTTAGGACCACTACCTGTCATTGCTGGTTCTTCAAAGTTTTGCATTAGAAAGTTGCATTCAACAAATGTTTGATAGCATGGTGTTTTTATAAGAAATCTTGTCGTCTTTAAAATTAAACAAGGATCAGATGTAGGGGAGAAGCATGATTATTTCCAAACAACACAAATCATCAGCAATTTCAAAGTACTTTAAAATATGTGGTTTTGTCTTTAATTGTGCTGTTGCTGTGCTTGCTCATGAGTTGTGGGTGATAACATGTGATTATCATCTGCCTACTTGATCACATGCACATTTGTGATGCTTGCAAGAAAAAACATTATCTGGCTGGTAACTGTCATATTATGCAGAGTTTAAGAGACTGTTTCCCAGACAACAGCATAGTCATTTTGCATCCATGAAGTGTACACCATCGTGTATCTGCACTTAAGTCAAACACCCGGTGGCAGCTGCTGCTGCCACTAATGACATGGAAAAGATGGAACTGTTTGTATAGCCATAATCAAACTCCCTGAACTATGGAAGCCAAGGAAATTGAACAATTTAAAAAAAAAAAAAAAGTAAAAATTCATGGTTCTAACAAGTCATACAGCACATACCTTGTTACAAATTTTGAGTCAGTTTTTAAATTGAAACAAAATCATTCCCTAGCCAAAGGCCATTTAAGGGCCATGTACTACCTGTTTAACACCTCTGCTGCAAAACATAAATACAAGTGCACCTATGTAATATGGTATATCACTTCACTATGGCAATTTGAATATGTTAAACCAAAACACCACAGATAGCGGGTGGAAGACCTAACCTTAAAGGTAGCCAGTATGCTAATGATGAGGCAATGAGATGGCCAGGTGAGTGTGATCGCATGTACATTTATTTTTTACATTTTGTATATTGTCAGATGGGGGAGAAAGCTAGTAAGAAAAGGAATTATTTGCATTCAAATTATATAAACAGTATTAGAGCCTAGTTAGTGTAGACAATATGTTTCACAACTGCAGTAGATATATCACATGCTTGATAAGGAAGGTATTTGGCCACTTTTGCATATGAGACAAAAGTACTCTGAAGGTGTGCAGCTTTAAGCCTCTTAGAACATTTTATGGCAGAACAATAAAATAAAAGGGATCTGAAAATCAAATGTTTATTCCAGTGCTAGTGCCAGATCATTCTATTAAATGCACATTTTTAATATACCCTAACTTAAACTAAATGTTCTGAAGCAAAGATAATGTCTGGGTTTGATTTTTTTTTTTTTTTTTTGGCAGGGGGAGGATGTTGGTAGAGTTTGGGGGTTTTTTTCAAGGTGTGGGGGTTATTTGGGGAAGGGAGAGACATTAAATGCTAGGTAACAAAAACGCAATCTCTTCTGGATGTTCTTAGCTTCAATTAACTAAAAATGAGTGTGCCTTAGCAGCAGTGTAGCAATATCATCAATTAGCAGTTCATATACCATGCTATTATTTCACAGTCAGATGGCCACAGGTTTCTGAAAATCTTATCACAAATTTTCCAATTTTTACTTGTTAGGAATGACTTCAAGTGTGAGTGGAATAGTAAATAAATTTGCTTACTGATCCTGTGACATTCAGTCAGAATATCCTATAAATTTAAAAAGGTGTTCTCTGGGGTGTGTCATTCCATAGAGGATGGGTAGTACGGAGATCCAGGGTAGAATCTGATGGAAAGTTTATCATCTTCTATACATCTCTTTCACATACAGTTTCTGACTGCAACTCTGCCTTTCAGAGCTGCTCCAAGAAAGTAAATTCCATGGTCAAGTCGAAGAGGCCGTCCTCTCTTCAACCGGAGACTACTTTAAATCTTTTTGAAATATGCATCACCTTCTGCTAAGAGCCTACTAAATTACATTCTATGAATGCTATCCTAGGCATACTTCACTATTTCCATAGTTAAAGTACCGAAAGCTCTTATCTGACATTCAAGGCATAGGTCTACACCAGTATACTATAGTAGAAGCTTGCACTCTGGATTTTTCTCAGGTTTTTCTGTCTTGAAATCTCAGTCTGCCTTTACCTGAGACATCGTACATGCTTTATCTAAATCATGACACTGAAAGTTATGTAGTAGAATTGCACATGTGATGACAAGTATCTGCAAAGGTAAGAAAAGCTACTTCATCATAGATGAGGACTTCTGGGAATTGAAGTCTAAAAGACTGTTCTTGTATATGTGAGGCATCATGTATAGAGAGTGGAATACATAGACAACACATGTAATCCAGCATATTCCACTGACTGTGAGTGGTGTTTATTTTAGCTTAAGACAGTCCTTTGGTGCAGGAATCAGATGTTTATGAATAGAAAAAAATACTGATGTTTCTTTAAAAACAATTAGCAAACAATGCATTCAAGTTGACTGCTTCAGAAATATTGTTTAAAAGTATCACCTTGGTAGCACTGGCTCTTTTTTGACTGGATAGAGAAGATTCAGATATCTGTTCGAATGAAATGGCAAAATGGTTTTGCCTGCTTTTTAGCAGTGGATGAGGTCACCCTCATGCTAAACAAGGTTGAATATTATTTTAGTTTTATGATTACAAAGAACAAAAAGATCATACAAGGGAGAGAAAGTAGCTGCATTTTTCATCTATGATTACAAACCTAATTAAGATGCTCTGAATGCTTTTTAGCATGGATAATGTAAGACCATTGACACTACTCATTCACTGAAATAATTACAACTTTCTGCCTCATTACATTTTCAAAATACTTTTTGAAGTACTGCTATGTTATCAGTTATTCAAAATTTCCCTCTTCCTAGTAGCTACATACTTACCACATACACTTTTAAAGCTACATTTTTAAAACTATTTGCTGAAAATTACCCATCTGTTGATTTTCTGGAATTTATAATATTTGTCATAGCAGGTTCTTGACACCTAAATTTGCATTAATAAATATTTGTGAGTTTATTAGATGTAATTTTTACCCCTTCTAGGTTTCTTGATGCAAACTTACTGGCATAGACAGTAAAGTCCTGTGATTGGTGTATGCAAATCTTTGTATAGATAGTGAGCAGAGTAAATGTGTTAGCGTGTAAAAACTGAGCAATTGAAGCATGTGTGACTTACTTCTGCAAGTCACTGCCTTTTCTGTAGGGCAGGTACCTATCCAAAATGCAGCCAATCATTGTGGATGATAAAAAGTTGACAGACAGATCTGCAGCCTTGTGAGAGAAGGATATGCTGCTGTTCCGTTCATCTGCTGTCACCCTTAGTGAGGGATTCATTGGCTGTCAGCAAAACGTGACCAAACCACATTCACGTAATTGTCCAGTGTTGAAGTAATTTATGCAACCTGGTAAATAATGTTGATGAGTTAGTAACTTGACTGCTTTATTGAGTACATGGAAACACCAGTATGGAGACCTCCTTCCCACAAACAAATCTCAGATGGCTTTCGAAAGATCCTATGTTATTTTAGACCTTAGCAATTATTTTGGGAGCCAGGCTGTTTTAAAAGTGTCTGAGAAGGAAATTACCATAATTTTGAAACAGGAAATAGATTTGCAATAGTACTGTTATGAAATTGCATCCCTTTTTTTTTAGCTCCCTGTATCACCATGCTAGAGAACAGCAGCACTTTTTGACTACGGCCTTTGTACAACAGTTGTGCATGCATACCTATATATGAAAGATTTAAGCAGTAGAAAAATAATATATATAATACATATTAAGAAACTCCAGCAAGAATCCTTTTATGCAATCAGTATTGGAAAACATTCTGAATCTACATATAAATCTGTGGAAAAGAGTTAGTACCTTATTGTTTTTAGTCATAAGAAGGAAGAAAGTACATCTCCCCTTTTTTATGATACAGAAAATAGAATATGGCAGCTGGGAATAAATAATTCTCATTATACACTCTGCCTTTTCTGTCATATTTTTTCCCCCAAAGACAAGACAAGCTGTCTGAGACAAACTTCTGTGGTGTGGTTTGCACTCGCTGCATTTCATTTCTGCAATAAGATGTGTACATGAGCAATAGTACCTAGAATCAAAGTGTACAAGTCGGGGTTTGATATTGCCCCATGAGCAATTGACTTCTCTGTCCTTTATTTCCATTCCATAGGTTTACATGTGATTTAAATTCCTGGCATAAAAAAGTGATTTGGAAACTTTCTGGCTAGGCAACCACATGTTCTGAATCTTCAGAGTCTCACAGGATTCCTGCTGCCTATATTTCACTTGTCCTTGTGATGAAGGCAAATGTTGAAGGTGAGCATACAAAGATGCTAGAAGATTGTTATTTATATAGATGTTATCTGAAAACTTCTGGGGTTTTTCAGTCCTTTTGGGAAGACACTGGCAGAAGCAATGGATTTTTGGATGTATATGTTTATTATTCATTGTAGGTTACCTATGTCAGAGATCAGATTGCCAATTACAGTCCCTTTTATCCTTTCACTAGCAGAAGATGAGTATAGATCACTAGCATGTTGGAGGGGTAGCACCTTCCTGTGGTGTAAAATACTATGGTGGATACGTGCAGGGCCACTTAGATTATACTTTCAGAAATGATTTAAACTGGTCTAAGATCATGCTATTGTCAAAAGGACTATTTGTGGCCATACATTCCTGTTTCCTCCATTTTTCTGCTGCTGAAGTCATGCAGCTGAGCAGCCAGTAGTATCAGTAAACTGGTCCAGCAGTAAGTCAAGTCTTTTTGGTAGGTTTAAGTTTCTGACGAATTAACCAGGCTTAACTAGAGGACATAAAAGGGACCGTTAATTATTATTATCACTGTTATTGTTATTATTGGATGTTTCATTGCTTTTATGTTGAGTTTTCATTAATATTTTTGAAGTACTGAGAAAAAGGGCCTGAATGTATCTTTCCGATTTATTTCCAGCAAGGAATTTCTGTCTAGATCACATTTTAACATGGGAGCAGGGGAACAATTTCTTTCTGCAGAAAAATATGCTCTGGATTTAGGAGTGGGCAGCCCTTTGAGAGTGGTTGCTGCAGGGACCCAGAATCAGAGTGGGGATCTTGTCCTCATTCATATGGCAATGCTTAGAGATGTGGATACTTCGAGGTGAGTTCGCTCATGAGACGGTAAGTACGAGTCCTTTCCCTCTGATGGAGTAAGCACCAAGTCTTCACGTGGAGAACCTCAAGGAAATCTAGCCCCCTCTTGCGGTTTTTTCCACACAGAAGGCATTAATCGATTCAACCTTACTTCTGAATAAAAATATATATACCTGCAACTTTTCTCTGAAAGTTGATATGGTTACTGCTATTTCATCCGTTCTTAGGGATGACAGGTAATTAGTCTCAGGATAGAAAATAATAATCTGTAAAAATTTTTATCTGCATTTCATATGCAACTTAACAGCCATTTTCACCAGAACACAGGGGATGAGGGGAAAGGGATTTGTCGGCTATTTCTATAATCTAATTTTTCTTCAAATTGAGGGAGGAATAGCCCCAAATACTAAAGGATAAAAAAAAAGAAAAAAAGACTCTCCGGGTTGACTGGTAAAGAATAGAAGCAAATACAGGCATTTGATTGTCTTACAGTGATCTGTGTTTTACATTGGCTTGAACCAAATTGCACAATACTAACAAATACCAAGTCAGTGTTAGTAGATGAAGAACAAATGCGCTGCAGTTAGAAAACTGTTGAAAGTCTAGCTAAAACCAAGCTATGATTTCAGTAGGCATTCTTGGGGGGTATACAGCATTGGCTTAATCAGCCCTGACCACTTGTCTTGCAACCTCACTTCCTCCTCTGCAATACTAGCATGGCCTTTCTGTGATTTTTCAGTTCCATTTATGGTTCACAGTGCAGAAAACAGAAATTCAGCTTCATTGTTCCCTTACAGCGCTCATCCTGGCGATATGAATAGCTGTTCTGGAGCAACATGAGTAGCAGCTCGAGAATGGGAGTAATTGACCTCAGATGGCATCTGTTCCAGCCAGCTTAAACAGCTTTGACAAAAGTTGAGAAATCAGTTGTATAGAGTGTAGTTTGGCAATGTGTCTACTTTGACTGAGGCAGGTAGCTTTAAGATAGTATAGAGCTCAGTGGTCTTAAATGCTGTTTGCTGCATTCCTGTCCTTTCCGTCTGCCCTGGGTCAAATGATGAGTCCAGACCCCAGCTGTGACAAGGAATTTGGGACTACATTAGTTATGAAGAAGGAAGGTGAAAGGTTTTGGAGTGGAAACCAGCTTGCTGAAGCAGAGGGAAGCAGCTCTTAGGACTCAACATCAGCAGTGGAGAAAAAACTGGTAAAGAATGCTGGTTATTTCAATAAAACCACATTTTCAGTATTGAAGAGGAAATATTTTTATTCCATCTATGTTTCTCTGAAGAGATAAAGAGATGCACTGAAGCATCTGAATGCTAATCCATGATACAGTTTGAGCTCTGTCCTGACCTAGTTAATGTATCATCATGTAAACTCATTTGCGACTCACACTATGTTGTGATGTGATACATTGCGTAGCAGTGGCATTTCCCCATTAGTGACTCCTTTTGGTACTAATCAGAAATCTGGAAGGATCAAAATTACTTGAACAAAACCCCTATTAAAGTATGAGCAAGAACTAGAGGAGTTGGTACTACCCTACATTGAGATATTTCTGTGCTTTCTTTCTGAAAAGAAGGATATTTGCTTATTAAAAGTACATTTTGAGGTGACCTTTTCATAGAGAGATGTATAATGACTTGCATGGCATTAAAGAGCTGACTCTGGAAGCACTGAAAAGAGAGCTTTGTTATCTAACAAAGCTTTATTAAGAAGTACATACAGGAAAATAGAGTGAAGCACTAACAGCCTTATATACTGAATTGACTGCTGATGGTGAAAGAGTGTTTATAGGTGGGGTAGTCATTAAGAATTGTATAATGAAAGTCATTGAAGAGGTATGTCTGGAAAAGAAAACATCGATAATGTCAGTTTTCTGCCAGTACAACTGCCAGACTGACAAAGGGAGTGGGAACTTGTTTCTCCAGCTCAGGAAAAAAGCAAGACCTTTGAATGGTTTTCATTAATACTGCATGCGAATACCAGTATTTCACACACATCAGAACTTTTAATTTCGGATCAAGGAACCGGTGCAGTATTATTGTAGTGTTAGCTATATTTCAGAATGTGACAGGGGAAAAAATATATGACCAAATACATTTTTCTTAAGTGTATGAAATAGTAAACTTGCCTCAGTTGTAATCTGAAAACTGTGAAGTGTTGTGATACATGAAGCAGGGTAAGCAACTAGAGCTCATATCCTGCCTATTGCAAGGAAGTGCAGCAGTTAATACAGAACTTTCCCCATTACTCTTCACTGTATCAGTCATCTGCAGTCTAACCACTGTAAAATTTGGTTGTGGTGATCCATTATGAATGCCACTTCTGACCAGCACTCATTTCATTCAGAACTGCAGCTTGAATCACTGCCACTGTCACCAAACCCTTTTCAGTTTAGAATTTAGTGATATTTTGTACTGGAGAGTAGTCTAGTTGACCTCTGGGATTAGGGCTTTGAACCAGGATGGTGTTTGCTTTTCTAAGTGTGACAGAATACCTGCATTTTTCTTACAGAAAGCTAAAACCATAATTGTCTAAGCCTGAGTGGCTTTGACAATCTGGGGTTTTGGTAGCCGTTATGGAGTGCATCAATGATCTGGACCTAATGCTGGAGATAAAGTGACTTTTAGTTTGTGAGGTATTTCCTGACATTTATGCTTTTCAGTCAAAATAATGGATATTTTATGAGGCTGCTTAAAGGGGCCAGCTCACACCTCCCTGCTGGCAAACATGGGTCTGAAAATACAAAATCATAATGCCTTGTGTTCATTGAGACCTTAGAGCACTTTCATACACAATTCCGAGAACAATTTCAAGTCTTTCTTAGTCATGCCAAGGAGATTGCTCTGCCAAAATCTGTATGAAGCATATAATCACAAGGACCATTTCATGCATCAGTTGCATTTAGCAGAGTCATAAGCAAACAGCCCCTGAAAGATATATACGAACTAAGTAATCTCACCATGGGTTTCCACAGATTTTTATATTCTTTTGTAGATGTCCATTATGGTCCTTAATCATCATCTTGGTAGTACCTGGGACTGGACAGACTTAACTGAAAGAATGTTTTCTTTTATTTCAATTATTAGACAGATACTGTCAACGTATAGGGGAAAAGATATAGAATTTTACAGTATTAAATTCTTGGTCATAAAAATGGACACAATATTCTCAAGATGCAACATCACCAACGTGAAGAATTCTAATGTTTAGGATGTGCAACTTTTTCCTCTGCAGTTACAAATGAGCATTTTATTTTCTAAAGCCTGGCTTTATTATTTATAATTTTATTATTCCTTTTAAAAGTCAGGTTTATTAGGAGTTCAGCCCGTGATATCACTCAAATACTGAAACTTACTTGAACTAAACTCCTGTTAAAATGAACTGAAGTTTATATGAGCAAGAACTGTTGAGAGCTACCTCCTAATCTGCACCGCATGTTGGCATGCTTCCTTCTCGGAGATGTCATTTTGCTTTGCTTCCAGTAGTTAACATTTCTTTTACAGAAAAAACTGAGGAGAGGCTACAGGTAGCCTAATGGATAGGAGATCTGTATCTGCTGAATTGCCAATGTCTGTTTAAGGGTCACCATCCTCCACAACTATGTATTGCCTTCTGAGACCTCTCAAAATGCTTAGCATTTTTAACATCCTTTGCAAAATTCTCCAGTTGCAGAAATCACTCAGTGGGTATTAAGACTACAGTGGATTTAGAACTGACTTGCAATCTTCCAGAAATAACTTTGTACACTATGGTAGATTACTAGCATGTTAACAATGTTTAGGAATAGTCCCATGAGGTGGAAGAGTCAGGAAAAATAAGATCAAGATAGGTCTCTCCAGCAAAAATTTATTCTCTTAACAGCTCTCACTTAGGTACTTATTTGCTACTGACCGAATCTGGTAGTTTATCATCAAACAGTAGCTTCTCTGTATAATAGCTTCTGTATTTGATGTTCAGTGCGAACAACAAGAATGCATGGGAATATTTACTGAATCTGAGTCTTTGCACAGACTGGCTAGGACTTCTGGCACTGCAGAAAGTAAAGTAACCTGTTTCTGGGAAGTTTGCCTCTCAACCTTTTCCAGTGAGGCTATTACTGTGCAGTTATGAGCAAGTAACAGTCACTTACTGGTTGAGAGTTGTGTCCATGAAATGCTGTCCTGCTGTCTCCCTGTTTGAAAAAAAAACAATTTCTGCACAACTCAAGGCACTTTCAACATGGTTATTGTGAGGATTTTAGTAGAAAATGCTTGATGATGTGCCACGAAATACATGTGGGTTTGTTTGTTGCTATAACTGATTTTTTACGGCTTTATTAGTCTTGTAAATCACTTCTGCTTTATTCCAAGGATGAGTAAGAGAAACAGTTCGGGACAGTTAGTTGAAACCCTTCCATTCTGGAACAGCCTGCCTGTTACAGAAGGTCCTCCTGAAGTAACAAGGCTGTTTTGTAACTGTTGGTTATAAAATAACTTCCAGGCAGTATACTTACAAAACAAGTTGGCTGAGGACACCAGTAAGCTGCCCTGGGTGGGGCATGAGTATGACTGCTCATGCATCAGTTAAGGAGCAGCGCCCATCAACCCAGCACGTGCCCCTGTTCCACCAGCCAGCCTCGGAGGATCTCTGCGCCCTCTGGTGACCGACAACCGCGTAACGGTTTGCCCCGAAAACGGACCGTGCCCTAACGGCGCAATACGTAGAACCTCAGTCAACTGTAACGTTGGCCCATTTTACCCAAGGCCGTAAGAGGAGGGCTCCTGAAGGTCTGAGTGAGTATAAAATGCGTATTAATTCCAACTTTAACTGATTAAGCCTTTCAAAAGCTAATCGGTTGCATTTATGAAATGAGCGTCTTACAACACGCATAACTAGAAACGGTTTCAAACGTAACTGAAACTCAGTTCTTAGTTGACGGACGCTACTCAGTCGCACTCTTTATCCGCACCTCAACTCACGGAGGGGGAAAGAACTCAAGCAACGTGACAGCTGTTGCCTTGACGTCGCCCTTCAACGCCGTGCTCGGTGAGACGAGAACAACCCCACAAGGAGATGCCGCCTCTCGCACCGGCACCGGAAGCGGCCCCGCCGCGCGCCTCCCACGCCGCCGGCGCGCGCATGCGCACTGAGCGCCGCCGGGCAGGGCCACCCGGCAGGCGCGTGACACCCTCCGCTGCTCGGGCGCAGCGGCCGAGGCTCCTCTGCGTGACTTCCACGCGTGCGTGACCCCTGACGTCAACGCGGCGCCGGGCGGCGATTGGAGGCCAGCGTTCCGCGCCCCACGGCGGCTCCCTCCTGGCTGCGCAGGCGCAGCGGCGGCCGGCGGCAGTGCCTGGCTCCGGAGCGGCGGGGTGGGAGGAGAGCGCGGTGGCGGCAGCGCCCCCAGCCCCGCTCCCGCTCCGTGCCCGCCGCCGCCATGAAGATCTGGACCTCGGAGCACGTTTTCGAGTAAGTGCAGCGCGGGGGCGGCGTGAGGGGAGAAGCAGGGCTGGCTCGGGGAGGGCGGCCGCTCCTCCTCCGGCCGGCGGCTGAGGGGGCTTCGCCGCCGCTGGGCCGTCTGGCCCCGCCATCCCCCCCCCCCCCCCCCCCTCACGGGCCGGCTCGGCGCCGCAGCCCTGCTCCGGCCGCCGCGGCTCGCTCGCCTCCGTTGACCTTCCCCCTGCGCGTCCTTGCCGCCGCTCTCCGGCTCTGAGGCCGCTCTGCTGGGGGGTGCAGCCCGGCTACCGGAACGCGGGCGCCGCCGCTGCCGCCAGCGGGGCGGGCAGCGTGTGGGGTGACTGCCTCCTGTGGGGAGGCAGCCGGGGAGCCTGTGGAAGCCGCCTACAAACCGAACCGGGAGGCGTACCTGCGCGGCGCGGATCCAGCTGCGGTGCCGGCCGCCTTACGGGGTGTCTTTGTGCTGTCCTCGCCTGCGGGGTGCAGGACTGACCAAAGCATTGAGTCGCTTCGTGTTGTCGAGGCTCGAGGGCTCCAAAACACCTGTGCTGAAAAATAATCCGAAGGAAATACTTGTCAGAGGAAAGGAACAACTTAATGAATTACTCTAGTGCTACTGAAACTGGAAAAAATTGCAATCTTTCAGCATCATGTCACAGGGAAAACATTCTTATCACATTATAAGCCAGAAGCTAATTGAACTCAGGAGTCCTGATTAATCAGGTGTATTGTATGCTGAACTTGCATGTACCACCCTCCAATCCTTGAAACGGGTGTTTTCCTCCAGGGAAGGATATTTGTAGGGTCTAGAACTAGAAATTGAACTGCCTTAAAAATACAAATCAATTGATGTGTTGTGTTCAGTGTTAATAGAAATCCTGTTAAAAAACAAAGGCGTACAACTTTGTGTCTTGATTCTGTTTTGGCAGTCACCCCTGGGAAACGGTCACGACGGCTGCCATGCAGAAATACCCAAATCCCATGAACCCCAGCGTGGTTGGAGTTGATGTCCTGGACAGACACGTAGACCCTAGTGGGAAGTTGCACAGCCACAGACTCCTCAGTACTGAATGGGGAATACCCTCCATTGTGAAATCAGTATGTATTGTATCGCAGAGCTTGAAAAGGGTGCCGGAGGGAGGGGAAGCTTGTGAACCAGGTGTTGTAATAGGCCTGTATCATTTCATAACCTTAATGGTTTAAAAACGTAAGCATTTATGTATCAGGAAAGCTCAACAACAGTACACGTAATGACTTCCTGATAGCCAAAAGTTGCCTAGATCTTAGACTGGGTCCATCTTGAAAATGAGATCTACCTCAACTGAGTAGTTTTATTTTAAGCTAAACCCTAATTCTGTTGTCTCAGTGTCTGTTCAATACAGTAACCACTAATTAGGCTTTTAAAGGCACTAAAAAAATCACAGTTGGTTAGCATAATTAATTCCGTGTATGTTTGCTTGTCTTTTAGCTCATTGGCACGTGCAGAACAAAGACATATGTTCAGGAGCACTCTGTTGTTGACCCAGTGAAAAAAACAATGGAGCTTAAATCCAGTAATGTAAGTAGTTGTGTTGGTCCAGTTGAAAGAGATTACAGATTATAATAATACCTTGTAAATTTGAAAAGGAAAATCATCCTGACATTAACTTGAAATTTGCATTAGAACAATACAAGTTAAACCTTTAAGTAATGTGTTTATAGTTGACCGGTTCTGTTTTTCAGAAAGGAGCTACTAGGTTTTTGGAACTTGTCAGGACCAAAGCATCTGAACATACTGATGAGCAGGACAGGAGTAGTTTTGGGGGCATCAGCGGGGGTGTTAAGAAAAAAATTTTAAAAGCCATGTGGTGTATACTGTCACTGTTTCCTAACCATGTAACATTTTGCTCTTTGTACTACTTCATCTGTCTGATACCACTGTTGAAATATTCTTGTAAATGTGGTAGTCTATATTGGTAAATGATCCAAAAACTTAAGGAAAGAGAACTAGATCAGCAAATGCTGAACTTGGAAATTTCTCTACCTTGTTCTACAACCCTAATTCTTGCAGGAAAAGTATAATGTTTAAATCGGATATAAGCATTAGTTTTGAATCTGCAGTTTAATTTACATTCCTTCAATATTTTTATCAAGGGGTAATCTTGTCTTATGTTCTACAGATCTCATTCACAAACCTCGTGTCAGTAGATGAGAGGCTTGTCTATAAACCACACCCTCATGAACCAGACAAGTAAGTACCTCTTTGTTCTGAGATTGCCCTGAAGTAGTAGTTACAGACTTTGGCTTTGAAAATTTCCATGGTTTCCCTTGAACAGAAGATGAGGTTTACATCACCTCTGTTACGGTAACTTGTCTAAAAAAGAATTAAATGGACTGTCATTTTCTCTAGTGACATTGCTTCTGCAGAGCACTACTAGGAAACTTAGTGTCATGCTATGATGGAGTCCAATTCAGATCAGCTTTTCAGGGAGTTGTCCTACATCGTATCTGTAACTGAGTTTGTATACATCTTCAGTTATCAGCTCCTTATTTCTGATCTCTTCATCAGCCTGAGCACAGAACCGCCACTAGAAGCCACATTTATCTGCCTTCAGTCTATAGTTTTGGAGGTTTGGGTTTTGGTGTTTGGTTTGTTGTTTTTTTTCAAGGCAAGTCTAAAGCTTACCGAGTCTATACTGCTGGAACTAGTGATAATTCTGAAGGATCTTTCTGGGGTTTCTAACATAAGAGTTTTTTTCTTCTCATGACAGTCAGAAATGTTAAATCCCTGTTGTTGAAGGGGATGTCTTAATACTGTTTTCCCAGTTTACCTTCACTCCAAATCTGCTGTTTCCACTCTTAACTTCCTGGTGCTAAAGATGGAAATAGTTGAGTGCCACAAAGGGACACTTTGACTTAGTGGGACTCTTGGTTTTTGTTTTATGAGTAAAAGCATAAAGCAGTTAAGCACTGTGGAAGTGGGTTGTGTTTATGGGGCAAGACGTTCTGTGTTCTGCAGTGAAGCTGATGAGGGAATGTACTTGTTGGAGAGGAGTGAGTTTCTTTCAGCAATGTGTTATTTTTTTAAACTACTCAGAATAATTCAGTTTCCTGCTGTCTGTTTCAGAACCATTTTGACACAAGAAGCAATAATATCTGTAAAAGGTGTCAGTCTCAGCAGTTACCTAGAAGGGCTAATGGCAAACACAATTTCTTCCAATGCTAATAAAGTAAGTATGACCCTTGTGTAAAATGTGTGACCACTGGCTAAATGACAAAGGGAATAAAAATATCTTCCTTTTTTTCTTTTTTTTTTCTTTTTTTTTTTTTGGCTTCTTTTGGCAATCTTAGGAAGGGTCTGCATAGTTCTACTGCCTTTACTGTGGAGACTGAATGCTCAGCTTGCTGAACTTCCTCTTTTTTTTCCTCTTGTGAATGGAGATAATAAATTATTATTGGCAAAGCTCTCTGAATCTTCACTGGAAAAAACATCTCCACTCACTTAACAGTCTGCTGCTGTCACTGTTTTGCTGCCCTCTTGATGCCATCTGTTAGTTTTTACTGTTGAAAAAGGATATACATCCAGACAGATCTGAAGTAGTTATGTGGGAGTAATGAAGTGGTGTTTTAGTTGAGAGTCTGTCCTCTGGGAATCCAAAGATGTCTTGAGTTCAGCCTCAAGAATGATAAAACAATCTGGATAAAGTCTTTTGTGGTTCATAATGTGAGCACTGCTGACATAAGGAATTTTTTCATGAAATGTAAGGCAGTACATACTCCTGCAGTACTCTGGTTATTGAAGCAAAAAATATCACAGAGGCATGTATTTCTGTACCTTTTCTTCCTTTTTCAATTATTGTGTAATTAGTAATTTCAGTAAGACGGGGTTTAACCTATTTACTTATTTACTACTAAGATTTATACACTGATAAACTTCTCTTTAACTGTAGGGCCGTGAAGCATTGGAATGGGTAATTAATAGACTGAATGCTGAAATTGAAGAGTTCGCAGCTTCAGCAAGAGGAACCATGAGGAATTCAATGGCAGCAGCAGCATTTGTAGAGAAATGATAGTAAATATACCTGTATTACTAACAAAGTTTAACAATCTGAAGCTTCTCTCCAAACCTAAATACATGTATCCTTTGTTATTTAAAGGCATACCTGTGTATTAGGCATGTTTCAAATTTAATTTGGAGAAAAGCTGAATTCTTACTAATGAGGCTGATGCGCAAAGCCTAGTTAATATATTGGTTCAGCTGGACCGAATTTCAGTTACAGCTGAAGAAGTAATTTTAAAGTATAGTTCCTGTATTTACATGAACACTAACTTATAATGTTTTCATATATGAAATAGCCTCATTTAGTGATGAGGCTGCATATGGTGGAGGAGACTGGCATGTTAGGTTAACTTCTGTGGAATTTTTATTTTTGTGTGACTTATGGACTACCTCTTTTGGGACCAAGCCCAAAATTCAGCAGAATGGTTTGTTCCAGCATTGTTCTGTTTGTTAATTTTTGATAGTTGTGTGATACAACTTGGTGTAAAAGAAAGTTTATTACTTGATGCTTGAAATACAGAAGAATGTAGAAAATATTTTTTTATAAGCTTTTTAACTTGTTTGGCTGAACTAACATGGTACTCAAATTGTTTTTCAGTCAATATAGGTAAAACGTACAAAGTGTCTCTTATCTACTAAGACCTAAATTCTATTCCTAAATGCAACATTAATGAGCTGGGCATGCAGTAACTTAAAATAAAATTTTATCTTAAAGTTCTGTAATAAGTATCTCTGTTTCTAAAAGCCCATTGAATAAAGGGGTGCAACAAGTATAGAGCCTTAAAATCTTGCAAGCTGCTAGGGCATCTAAGAATAGTAGGCATTAACTTCAAAATTTCAAAGAACCATTTAAAGGACTAAAAAAAAACTTTTGTGAAGTTGGCTAAAGCAGTACCTTAACATAAGAGGAAGTAATATTAACGAATGTTAATGATGTACACATTAACTTGATCATGCTTCAAAAATAACCTGTTACATCAACTGAACATTGTGTTGTCCTTTAATTTAAAGTGTTCTAAGTTCCGGAAGTTCCTTTACCTTTTGAACTAATTTGCTTACAATACAAGGCTCTTCATATGAAAACCTTGAGAATAAAAAGTTTTCTACGGTTTGTGTTTGTTTCTTGGTACTTGCTGTAGATTCTTGGTACTGCCACCAGTCATTAGCTGTGGGAACTTAAAAGTTAGACCGTGACATTCTTCCTTACACAGTATACCAGTCTGCTGGTAGTCCTGTTGACTTCAGCAGGGGCTCTCTGTCCCATGAGGCTCCTTCAGTGTGAAGGAAAAATGGAAGGACATAGCCCTGAATTAGCTGATGCTTGTATTTTGGTGCCAGAGGCTTTTCCTGGAATTTTGATTCTAAGCTTACCAGTAATTTGAAGACTCTCTTTTAGCCTTTAAGAACTGTAATGTCACCTGTCCCAGCATATTTTATGTTGCATGCCGTTTCTGTTATATCAGAATTGCCTATTGAACAGTGTCTGCTATATAGAGAACCAGAGCTTATTTTAAGTGGTAAACACATGGGAACACATTCTTCTGTAAGATTTGTGTAGGAGGAAGAAAACAGGTGTGTGTATATACATATATATAACTTTTAAAAATTTAACTATTCTAAATATTTTTCTAAAAAGAAACAGTTTCAGACTACCTTACTAAATTGAAATCATTGAGGTTTGCCATGCTTTTACAGGACATTATTACAACTGAAATAGCATTTCAATTTAAAAAGTGTATATGAAACTTCTGCAAAACTGTACCATCATTTCTGATAAAAATGCAATGCTTTAAAGTCATTTTAAATGTTTGTTTAGCCATTAGCATCACTTGGTATTTTAAAGTCAATTTGTTCTTTTCCTAATTTTTCTGCACTAAGGACTGCACATATGAACTCAACTCACAGTTTGCCCTTGCACTGAAAAAAACTTACTGTTTAATTTTTGCAAGCATTCAAAAACTTCTTGACAGATCATGATTTTCTTTCTTCTATTTTATTTATATGCCTGCATTCTCATTCTGTCAAAGTATGGCTTTCTGTATGTGGCGCTTTTTAAATAAAACTTTATCTGAGTTCTGGCTAGTTGCTGAAACTTTCTGATCTATTTGATTTTTATAACTACTAGGCGAGTAATCTAAAATGAGGGAGGTGAAGAAATACTCTGGAGTTAGTAGCTTCTTTTATTGAAATGCATATCCTAAAATGCACATTCACAGCTGCTGTGGTCTTTTTTGTTTCTTAATAACTCTGCTTTTCTGCAACTCCGACACGTTAACTAGTGACCAGATTTCACAGTTTGCTAGATCCTGTGGAAGGATTTTCAATCTACTTGGACTGAGATTTGTATGCCACAATTTACCTGTTAAGGAATGCGTCTCTGCATGTGGAATCTAATGCTCACTATTGTTAAGAGCAGAAGAGAACAAAATGTTTGGGTCTGTACAAGTCATGTAACAGCTTGTCTGTTTACCCCCGATTCTCACAATAGGAGACTGCACCTAAAGTGGCTTTGATGGGGAGTGGAGGACTGTGTGTGCAGCAGTTACAACCTATGTGCTGTAGATACCTGCCTTGTGCTCAGTATGCATACATACTCTGATGGTTTCTTTGCTAGTCACTTAAAGTCATGTTCCCTCTGGATCAACTTCACAGTGCACTGCAGGGCTATGTCATGGCTGGCAATGCTCCAGTGAATGTAGGGTGCTGTGGATGAATGCACCGATACTGCAGTGAGTGTGACCTGAGGTACTGCAGAGAAGCTATGGGTTCTGGTGGTTAGAAGGAATGGAGGAGGTAGGTAAGAGAAAGGAGCTACAGCTGGAGGGACAAAACTGAAGGACCAGGAAGAAAGAAAAAAAGGGGGGGGGGGGGGGGGGGGGACACAGAGCAGAAGGGGCAGAAGTGGAAGAATGTGATGTGAACAAATCAGTGGTGTGGTCCCTGGTGGATCCCTACCTCCTTAAGCTTGTCTAAATGGATTCATGTTTTACCTTATCTGCAGATTTAGGCTTAGATCAGTAAACTTCAAATTCACCCATTTAACTTTGCAGAGAAATAGAACAGCAGTGAGTAAGTTTTAGATCCAAAGTTCAATGGCCTGGAGAATATTTGAGATGGCACTGTTAAATTTTTTCGTTCTCACTGCCTGCCTTCTGAAGTTTTCACCAAGAGATCATTAGGTTTCCTTGCTGTTCATTGTCTTAATTATTTTGGATTATTTTCTCATGTTCCTGTGACCCTTAAGTACTCCCAACACAGCTACTAAGGATTTCTGCCAGAAGGGAGGACATGCTACAAGTCTCCAAAGCATCCTTCTAAAGCAAGTTGGATCTTGAAATCCTGTTACAGTTAATTTAAAACCAGAAGTTTAAATTATAGTAGCTGGAAGTTGAGGTCTTCGCAAACTTAATGCCCTCTTCTGTTGAGACTGAACACTTACATTGTCTGCTGGTTCTACTAAGCACAGTGCCCTTGAATTCTCAAATATTTGTATGGATATAGCCAGGTGCCTATGGAAAGATTCTTCTGAATGAAACTGCTTACTTGATTTGTATCTAAAAGTTGAAACAAGGAATGCAAAAATTACTTTTCCTCAGGTTTGATGTAAGAATTGGCCATACCAGTGGTGGGATTTTGGTGTTAACTTCGTAAAGATTTTTTTACTGTAAATTACACCCACCTTGTCCTTGTCCTTCACTTCTTGATTTAAACAGGCTCAGGATGGCTAAAGCAGCAGTATAATGGATTATCTTGTTTTACATTAACTGCAAGGCATTCTAAGAAGAACTGATCTATAGGGTTTTAATTTTTTTTCAATGGTGTGTGGTTGTCTAGCTTCCATGTATCTATCTGCACTATAAACTTGTTAAAGACTTGTGTTTGTGCACCTTGCTAATTGCCTACTACTCTCTGTTCTGCAAGGTACTGCTTTTGACAATCTGAAATGAAAGCTGCTACCACGGAAGAAAGCAAAATCCTACATTTACTGTGACACTGAAATGACTTGTGTTTTTATGAACACTAAAATAATACCACTTTCTTCAGTCAGCAATAGAAATGAAGTACTTTCAAAAAGGCTTAATGTACTTGTGTCCTGGTTTCAGTTAGGATAGAGTTAATTGTCTTCCTAGTAGCTGGTACAGTGCTATGTTTTTGAGTTCAGTATAAGAAGAATGTTGATAACACACTGATGTTTTTCAGTTGTTGCTAAGTAATGTTTAGACTAAAGTCAAGGATTTTTCAGCTTCTGATGCCCAGCCAGCGAGAAGGCTGGAGGGGCACAAGAAGTTGGCACAGGACACAGCCAGGGCAGCTGACCCAAAGTGGCCGACAGGGTATTCCATACCATGTGATGTCACATCTAGTATATAAACTGGGGGGAGTGTGGGGGCGGGGGGATCGCCGCTTAGGGACTAACTGGGTGTCGGTTGGCAGGTGGTGAGCAATTGCATTGTGCATCACTTGCATATTCCAATATTTTTATTATTACTATTGTCATTTTATTAGTGTTACTATTATTATTAGTTTCTTCTTTTCTGTTCTATTAAATTGTACTTACCTCAACCCACGAGTTTTACATTTTTTTCCGATTCTGTCCCCCATCCCACTGGGTGGGGGGAGTGAGTGAGTGGCTATGTGGTGCTTAGTTGCTGGCTGGGGTTAAACCATGACAACCTGAGAAGTATTTCTTCTTGCTGATAATGGGTGTCAGCACCTGTTCAGTCATATAGCAGTTAACTATAAATGTAAACCAGTTGTTTGTTTTGGAAAAAAACAGAAAAAAATTTAACCACCCTTTCCTACAACATTGCTGATTGGTCTATTGTGGTCTATACTTGCAGTTAAACTGTACAGTCTAGCACATTTCCAGTAAATGTCATATATGGTAAACCTAAGCACCCATTGTCTAGTAACTGCAACCTTTCAAAGCCCCCTGACATTGACAGTTGGTTCAAAGGAAAGATCAGCACCTTGTTGAGATTCATGTTTATGGAAGACCTGAAGAGTGCCGATAAAGAGAGCTTCTCAAGGTGAAAGTTGTTCTTTCACTCGCACAGGACCTGTTAATTTCTTTCTCAAATAATTTGATAGCTTTGCTTTATATATTGGCATAGGATTGAATTATTCTAAAGGTGAGGTTACATGTTACAACTACACTGAACTAATTGCTTACCTTCAATGAAAGGAAGCAGTCCTGTGTCTGCCTGCCTTCTTGTTCCTGGCTGTGCTGTCCCACTTCTTCCCTTGCACTGAAGATAGTGGTCTTCACACCCTCTGTTGAGCCAAGTCAACTTGTTGAGCCAAAAAACCATGAATGTGAGAAATGATATAAACTTTATGCAGCCAGCAGCAAGGTGAGACACACTGAAAGAGGAGACATGGAGGATCTCTTTATCTATAGGAAGCTATTGGGTGGGCTGAAATGATATTGCCTCTGCAATGTGTATTACAATAATTTCATATTGCATCTACTAGAAAGAGTATTTGATGCTGTAAACAATGTATGTTATGTTATTATAACAGTAAAAATTACAGGTTTGTAAACCAGTAACATTGTTAAGTTCAAGTCTTTCAGGCTCATATATCACAAGAAGATCAGCACAAGGTGGCTTTTTTACATTTTCTTTTTCTCCAGAAAGATTTGACAGTCCTTTAATCAAAAAGTTTAAAAACACTAGGCTAAAAAAATATTATCAGCTAGAATATAATAAAATGAACAACATAACATAGTAAATATTTTCCTAATCATGCACCCAATCCTTTTTACACCAAATTAAATTAAACCATTGCCCCTGCTGTGAACTTCGGTATTCCTAGACCCTGTTCAACTTTGTGGACACTCTGGTAAGAAATCTGCTTTATAATACAGCAAGTAGCATCATTTTGGTGAGTTCTTGTTAATGGGTTTTTTTTGGGGGACTGTGTAGATATTATTTACCTGTCAGGTAACTGCTTTGGTTTATCTAGATTTAAACTCATTTACATATAGCAGCTGCAGCAAAATCTAGTAGGTATGTTGTGAAATTGGGAGTAAGGAAGTGGGTATCAGAATCTGTACTTGGAATTAATTTATATTTTATAGTCATGTCATATTCCGAACTATCTAGCTGAAGTACTAGAAGCATGTCACCTTCTTAGCCTGATGCTCTATACAGTTTTATTTTCTCTATTTATAATTGCCAGTTTTGAGGAACATTCAGCAAGCTACACAATTTCCCTGCTTTTCCTGTGAAAGAATAGATAGAACAAACAGAAGCAGGGTGCTACTGCACAGATGATGTTATTTCCCTATCTATCTGCAAAGTGAGATGCAATAATGGCCCTTATTTACTTAGGTTCCTAAGTCTCCCTTGTCTTTGAAAGAAGTATAAGCACGTATGAGACAAAAATTTCTGAAACCAGGCTCCAGCCATTGATGTCACCTAGGTGTTTTTAAAACTTCTATTCAATATTATCATCAACTGTGGACAGAATGTTTTACATTATCATGCCATTTTGTCATAAAAACATTTTAAAAGTAACACGGGTACAAAAGTTATTAAATACATTAAAACAGGAAGTCAAGCACAAGATTCTTAAAACTTGAGTGTACCTGAATTTTGTTCTGCAGATCCTGGGTCCCTCCAGAGACTATTTATGCCAGATTTTGTAGAATAGACAGCTGAAAATTTGGATTACAGTGCAAAATTATTTTTACTTTGAGTCCAGATGTCCAAAAGTTAAAAATTAATGTCTTCATCTACTTCATCAACTAACCTTCAAAATGTTGTCCTGTAATAGGAAACAGCACAGAACTGCAACTTTATCTTAAGATTACAGCTGATTTCAGAGTATGTTTTCTGCTGGTGCTCTGTGAGAAGTGCTGTACTTAGACAAGAGGAGATTTAATAGGAGATGACCTGTATTGTCATCAGCATGGCATGATTTTCAGTAGCTGTGGAACAGATTAGGGTCATCAGCAGAGAGAACAGCAGAGCTTTACCAGCACAGCCCAGTATGGCTTACACAGGCAGAGAAAGGAGATAAATCCACAGCTATCAAAGGTAGGAAGCTTTATTACCGACCTGTACATTTTATACAATAGTGACCATAACTCCATGTTTCTTGACAGTGTTATTTCATAGGAAAATGTGCAGTAACTTTGCCATTTTAAATTAAGGCAGAAGGAACACAGTGAAGAGATGATGGAATTTATAGTCTGTTGGAAATCATGTCGATACTGGCTTTTTATTGTATTGTAATTTGCCTTTTGTACAATTATTTGTTCTCCCCTGTACAATGTACTTCAGAAACTTTCAAGATTAAAGGCAGTCAAAAATGATAGTGGTGTTAGATAGCAAGCATTTTTTTAAGGGGTTAATTATTTTTGTTGTTTTATTAAGAATATAGGGCAGCAAGCAAACTTGGAATTTCATCACAAATTATGCAGTTAAGAAAAATTTGCTTTGCCTTTTGATCTATAAACATTGTACTCTTGATAAAATTACAACCATGTTGCATGAACTCTAAAATTACAGATGCATTACGAATAAATATTAAGTGTATTCAAGAACTATTTTGGGTGTTATCATTGGTACATAAGCAGCTTTTTTTAGTCTGGTAATTTTTGTGTCATGCTAAATCCCCACAGTTTTAATATTTGCATAGGAAGACATCATTCCTGTCAACTTCAGTCCATGTTCAGCTGACACCTGCTTCAGTTAAGAGGTGACCTCAGTGGGAGTTCCACCCATGGTGATTATGTTAAGTCCATTATACACGCATCTGGACATCAGTTGTGTAATTACATGGCAAAGCTTGGGTGTATTCACCTGAGACCCTGCAGACTCCTGTATATGTGTATCTTTCACTTTCTTGGTCCATAAAATACTCTTCTGATGACTCTCTGAAAACCTTTATGTGCATTCCTGTGTCGTCTGGAAAGACAACAGCAGGTTTCAACTACCCTCTGCTTTGCAGCACAGTCTTGAGACAAGAGAAGGCAACTGTAGATCAGCCTCTTGTTCTACTCATACTATAATTAGATGCACCTTTATGAACTGAAATATAAGCTGTTCTGTTCCCTTTTTAATTAGATGTCTGCCTTCTATCAGAACTTCTCTTTAGGGTATTTTTATTAAACAATGCAAACTAACCACAAATAAAAAATTACTGTTATTACAGTACAGGTTTTATGTCCAGAGGTACAAAATAAAAGCAATAAAATAAGACCTTTTTTTACCTGAAAAACAAGTAGAACTGATATTGCTGAAATGGGTATTTCTTAGTTTAGCATACTGCTAGCTTCCAAAAATAAAACCTGCACATGCTGCAGAGTAAAATACTGTTTACTTTGCCATTTTTGTTAGCATCATCAGGAAGATCCACATTTTGTAGTTAGATGTTATGAATCAAAAGGAAATAATCCCTCATACCTTTATAGTCAGAGGCCCAGTTTGACTTGCTGCCATTTACAGCTGTGTATTTTTTTTTAAATCTCTGTCCGTAATCAGTAAGCAGCCTAGTATCTGAATATCCTATGGTATCTGGAAAAGAAGAACAAAAATGTTTTAATTTCCATTCTATTACATAACTATTATTTTATTCCAGACCTTCAGGACAGGGAGATGGCATTTGACAGGAGGGTATTCTTTGTCAGGCTATCATAGATGCTAAAATCTGGTTGAACAAGGAGAGACATGCCAGGACAGAAGAATGTCTGCTACTGTACGTATTATTCTGTACTTGTACTTCTGTACTGGTCCTCTGTGAAGGAGCAATATGCTAAATAAGTCTGTCAGCAATTATTACTAGAATTTTTCTGCACCAAAAGAGAAACTGAGAAGAGACATAAAGATTAAAACTGTATGCTTAGTTATTTTCAAAAGTAATATTATTTGTGTTCATTATGTCTTTCTGTTTTGTTTTGGCATGTTATTAGAGATCTTTAGTTTAAAATGCTTCTGATTTAACACCAGTCATGTTGTGGATTTACTTGGCTTTTCAGTGTCATCTCTTCAGTCTACCTGGACCTACTTGGTCTCACTTTTTTGGCCTCCCTGGACCCCTCCAGTGTCAAGACTTCAGCCTCCTTGGAACACTTTAAACTCCCCTTTTCAGATTCTTTGGATTTATCCAGTCTGAGCTCTTCATCCTCTGTGGACTTCTCCAGTCTCACTTCTTCATCTTCTCTGGACCTTTCAAGTCTCACATCTTCAGCCTCTTCAGACTTCTCCAGTACCTCCTCTTCAATCTCCTTAGAGCTCTCCAGTCTCACCTCTTCAGATTCCTGGGAGCGCTCCAGTTTCACCTCTTCAATTTCACTGGACCTTTCAAGTCTCACTTCATCAGGGTCTCTGGATCTCTCTGGCGACAGCTCTTCAATCTCCTTAGATCTCTCAAGTCTCACCTCTATACCCTCCCCAGATTTCTCCAGTCCTACTTCTTCACCCTCCCTAGACCTCTCCAGTCTCACTTCTTCGTCATCCCTAGATGTTTCCAGTCACACCTCCTCAGCTTCCTTGGACTTTTCCTGTACAATCCCTCCATCCTCACTAAGTGTCTCAGAGCACACCTCCTCAACCTCTTCAGAATCACTAGATCTCACTGATTTTAACTATTTCATGTTTCAGGGCTCCTCTGAATTATCCTCATCGACCTCTCAGGATGTTTCTAATCTCATCTCTACACCCTTTCTGGATGTCTCCAATCTCACCTTTCAGGATGCTTCTTCCCACACTTCCTCAGTTTCTTTGGACATTTCTAATCTCACATCTTTAGTTCCCTCAGACCCATCCACTCTCACATTTCTGGATGTTGCTAATCGCACTGCTTCAGCTTCTCTTGATCTCTGCATCTAACCCTCTTAACATATTCCTTCTTCTCTCTGCAACCTCTCTACATGTTTCTAAACTTTCCTCCTTTATGTGCTCTTTTCTAAGTTCTGTCTCTGAAAGGTCTTATCTGAGGAAAGTTTAGGGCTTTACAAATATATCCTAGCATCTAAACAGAACTGGGCATGAAAACAGGTCATACAAATCTATAATGGTGCCTTGTTTACAGCTGCATAAACATCAATATATATATATATGGAATTTTTGTAGAGCACAATTTCTGTCACTAATTTCCATTCTGTCTCAGCATGGTACCCCCCCCCAAAAGTTTAACTTTTTTAATTCATGCTGAATTTTTATTTATCAAGATCAACAAATAGTAAATAGAGCTAAATGTGCGAATAATTGCATCCAAGTTGTATATCTCCATTACAGATTTAAATCTGAATGCATTGCACAGAATTGCAGGCAGAGGCATTTCAGATGGAGGTGCAGAGAGGGAAGATGTGGTGGGAAAAGAAAACTGGGGGAAAAAGAGGACAGGGGGTAGGGAGAAGAATCGGAGAAGGTGTGGGGCAGGAATAGAGGGACATGTAGCTGGAAGAAAGATGTTGAACTCTGCTAGCATAATTTTTTTTCTGCCAAGCCATACCTGTGGCCTGGGCTGCCCATGAGGCTTAAAATAATCTTATTGATAATTATTTTACCTATTAAATCATCAGATGTTACCATTAAAAGAGCATTTGTATGTAACATCCCCTTTATTAATATACTATATATATATACTATATATATATAAGTAGTGCAGTTACTTGTATTGCATCAAATATGTTGCATAGGTAGCAGAGAGGGGCTTCCTTAAATCTTGGTGCTTTCTTGTATCTTTTTGTTATCATTGTTATAGCTAGGTTTTAGAAAACAAATATGTTTTGTTTCTATATCATATCACTGGCACCATTTCTGTGTTAAAAGCACTATCCTAACAAATATTATTTGATTTAATTTTTACAAGTTGGAAAGCTTTGCTCCAATATGCCAAGTCTGTCTCAAAATTAGGATAGAAATGGCTCACACAAAAAAAAATAAACAAGGAAATAAATGCATGAAATAAGAATTATTTTCTGCCTCCTTTAGACTAGTTATTTCTTTAAAATTAAGTAGGAAAGATTGTAATACATGGATTTTTAGAAATGAACCCCAAATTCAACAGGAGCAAAATTGTTTAGCAGTTACTAAAAAAAATAACAAATCATTGGTCCAGATGGAAGGAACTAGTGTAATGTAGCATCCTAAGGTGTCTACTTTCAAAAATGTCATCACAACTGGCACTAACTAGAGTCTTCTTCAGTAATTTCAGCAGAGAGATTAAGTAGGCAAATTAAGGACAGGAAATTCTTTCCATCTTCCCACTCTTTCTTCCTGGTTGGTGTTCCTACTAATTACACTAATAGGCAAACTTCTCTTACTGTCATGTGCTATCCTGGAGACAGACTCTGACATATCTGGTGAACAATTGCTCTTTTTGTTCTGGTGGATCTATACTGACATTACAATGTATGGATTGTTAATTGCAATGGCTCTGGACTGAGATCTCTAATAAAGCTGAAAAATTACTCTGTGCTTTAAAAATGTACTGTAAGTGAAAACATCACTGCGTAGTGATGTGAAGTCACTGTGTGATTTCCAGGGATTTGTAGTTCAGCAGATACAAAAATCGGCAGGACTACAGAAGGCCTCTGTGCAAAGAGGACCAAAGTCACAAGCATTTCCTCAAGACCTGTACAGCTTCTGGCAGATTCTTACATATTTTGTGACGTGGTTTGGCTCTGGACGGAAGGAATACAGAGAAGAGGTATACATACTTAAGTGCAAGGATTTAATAAAAACCCAATCCATAATCTCCTTAAGTCCTTACTCCTAATTATTTAAATGAACATTAGGTTACGACCAAATTGATTCCTTATCAAATATGATTCAAGTCTTCTCATAATTTTTTGCTTATTATATATGGAAAATTGTCTATTTTTCCATCAAGTGTCAACAGATGATGACAGCCTCTAGTTTGCTATGTTGTCTTTTATGAATTTGTTTAGAGCAAATGATTGAATATAATTTCAGATGTATGATGCATAAATGGTCTTACATCCAAAAGAATCCCATGCTAAGGCATCATGTCTGATGGGATAAAACTGAGTATGGCACAGCCTGGCCACACACGGATTAAAGCTCCAAATTGAAGACAGTCTGTGTTTATAAAAATCATTGGCTTGTAAACCATTTTCTTCTTTACAGTCTTATGTAGAAAAAGCTAAGAACTGATGGCACAGAGGGGTAATGACAACTGATTTAGCTGGAAAAAACCATGCTTTTAACTACTTGCTTGGACTCTTAGATTACAACAGGACTACTTAGGAATGAGTTAATATGTAACTAACCTAAGAAGTGCTCTATAACTAGCCATTTGCCTCACAGAAGAGTCAGGCTTTAACTTCTGTTCTTTAGTTAATTGACGTGTAGTGTGTTTCTGGCAAATTACCGGCTCTGAATCACGGAAGACCACACACACACCACCCCCGAGGCAGGTCCCAGCCGGCCACATCCGGAGGCGGATCTGAGACCTTTCCAAAGAAGGAAGGTCCCAAACCTTTCCCAAACAGATCCCACCGCGGGGAACTGCGACAAACACGTCGGTGTGGAGCGGTGCTGACCACGTCGCTGTGCCTCCGGGCCCGACCTGGGCGCCCGCCGCGGAAGGGAAAGGGCGGCGGCGCGGCCGCTGTGCCTCAGGCGGAAAGGCCGGGAGTCGCGCGCCTTATTCAGCCCTCTGATTGGTGGCTCCCAGAGGAGAGCGCTTGCGACTGGAGGAGCGGCGGATTAGTTGCCATTGGTCAGACTCTCTGAGGTAATTCGGATTCCGATTGGTGGACGGATCATTCCTGCTTGTTGACTGGCTGGGAGGCAGCGCTGTGGTCTTTCCCCTTCCGGTGGGCGCTGACCTTGCCCGGGAGCGGAGCTGCCCGTTCGCTCCCGTCTCTGGGCCCCGCAGCCATGGTGGCATACTGGCGGCAGGCCGGGCTCAGGTACTCGTCTGGCGGCCACGAGGCTCCTCTCGCGACTTCCTTGCGATAGCTGTATCGGCCGGAGGCGAGGGCCTCGCGGGGGGGGCTGGCGGAGTCACAGCGGTGCCGCTGGAGGGGGTGGAGAAGCTTTTGGGGCGGGTTTGAGTCTCACCTTCGTTTTCTCGCCCCTTTTCTCTCCTGTCTTTAGTTACATCCGGTATTCCCAGATCTGTGCCCAGGTTGTTAGAGCAGCAATGAAGCCTCAGTACAAAGCAGAGGCAGAAAGGGCGGCAATGGCCACTGTGAAAACTCTGAAACCCAAGAAGGAATAAAATGTAAGTAAACTGAGTGGGCTGGGGTGCCTTATTGTAGCTTTTTATACGAGGAGTGTTGGTTTCCCGGTGTGAGTCGGGTTAATGACAGTCCATAACTGCTCGGTTCATTTCGTGCTCTATGTGGAAAAACAGCTCTGATCTTCATGCGTGAAACTGGAACGGATTGCTGACTGGTTTAGTGCAAATGTGTGCAGATGTCTCTGCATCCTGATGATTACACGTGGGATGGGAAGCTGCTTAATCTTGTTCGTTTGATAAAGTGAGATGTTATATCCATCAATCCCTGCTTTGAACCATCTGGGGTTTGGTCAAAGTTATTGTGGACTTATGCAAAACACCTGGGTTTCTGTAGTGATGTTCATAGGTTTCCTGTCTCTCACTTTACGAAGCCAACAGACAGCCTCTCTGAACTACTGTTTCCCCTAATTAGCAGACTTATTTGTGTAAGGGTTATCTACTATCTGTGAAAGATATATGCTACTTGTACCTTCATTTGTGACATTGCATGCATCACGAGCAGCTGAAATCTCTTCTAAGTAGAACAGCTTCTATTCCTGATCTGAGATTAAATATTACTACCTTTTGTTTGAAGCTGTCGTGGTTTAACCCCAGCCAGCAACTAAGCACTGTGCAGCCACTCACTCACTTCCCCCCTACCCAGTGGGATGGGGGAGAGAATCAGGAAAAAAAAAGTAAAACATGTGGGTTGAGATTTAATAGAACAGAAAAGAAGAAACTAATAATGATAACGATAACACTAATAAAATTACAATAGTAACACTAAAAGGATTGGAACATGCAAGTGATGCACAATGCAATTGCTCACCACCTGCCGACCGACACCCAGTTAGTCCCTAAGCAGCGATCCCCCTGCCCCCACTCCCCCCCAGTTTATATACTAGATGTGACATCACATGGTATGGAATACCCCGTCGGCCACTTTGGGTCAGCTGCCCTGGCTGTGTCCTGTGCCAACTTCTTGTGCCCCTCCAGCCTTCTCGCTGGCTGGGCATCAGAAGCTGAAAAATCCTTGACTTTAGACTAAACATTACTTAGCAACAACTGAAAACATCAGTGTGTTATCAACATTCTTCTCATACTGAACTCAAAACATAGCACTGTACCAGCTACTAGGAAGACAATTAACTCTATCCCAGCTGAAACCAGGACAGAAGCATACCTTGTATATATTCTTAATCGAATAACTTGTATTTTAAATCTCTTATAGGAACTGATCTGTGGTGAATAACAGCAAACTGCAAAGCTGTAGGCAAGCTCAAGACTCTGCGATACAATGTCATCACATTAACTGTAAAACTTGCCACTGTATGTAAATCAGCATGCTAATAAATGTAATTGCTGTTAAACAAATGAATGTGTGGAAAGTGGTGTTCCTCTTGAAACAAAGTACTCTATTTTGCAGAGACATTTACTTTTGCCTGTGTTAAAATAGAAGACTACCATTCAGTGGCAACATATGTTTATTTTTAACACAGACCTCTTGTTGGATATCATGCTGGTATTTCAGGTACATAAATGAGTGAGAGATTTGATTGTTGTTTAAAACTTTTCTGCCTACTTCATTTCAATGATTAATGATTACTTCTTTGGAAAAGTTTTCTTCACTAAAACTTATGTCAACAGAGAATATAGGCATATAATTTCAATAATTAAAAATACCTCTGTTGGTTCTCTCTGCTGGAAGTGGTACGCTGTTGACTTTTTAATATTCTCTCTCATCACGGTGTTCATCTTCCATTTGTGCTTAGAACAAAACTAACTCAGTGAAAACCGATTTGATGAGGCTTAGGGTTACGACTAAACTGGAAGCAGGATATTTTGCCATGGATGTGCTGCACAGGATCTAATCTCCAAAGCTGTTTGCAACACTGAGCAGTGAACTGGGAGTTGGAGACCTGGCGTCCTGTAAGAGGTGGAGAAGGAGGCACAGAAATCCCTGCACCGTATGCTAATTGCTCAGCAATTGGTTGTCCTTCTTGTTACCGCTGTGTCACTTTGCTGTGGGGAGAAGGACACGTGTTCACTGGGAAACAGTAGGAACGGAGGGTGACACTCCATCCGCTCATGGTTAGGGGGGCAAAGTCATACTTTCAGCTGTACTGGTTTGGGGGAAGTGTTGGTGTGTTCCTGCTGCTGTGTGTCTTCACAGCAAGTATGACACTGCCCCACTGCACAGGAAGAAATAGAGCATGCTTGCAGAATTGGTTGCAGGCTTACGTTCACCTATATGCTTCTGCTGTTGAGGCGTTACTTTCTTCAGAGTATAATAAACTCTCTCCTCTAAAAGTATAATAAAACTAGCTCAATTTTTTCATGTAATTTGAAGTTAGTCCTTACAAGAATAAATGATTTTTGTCTATCAAATGTTTCAAGTATTAAAGTATTTTATAGAATGGTATATAATTTTTATTTTAAAGAATATTATAAATACAGTGTTAAGTAGATGGCTGTGAAGGGTAAGAATTTTTTTTTTCTGAAGTCAAGATATGTTTTTGATTTAGTGATTGCCATTGAACTTGTATCTAACTAGCTGCAACCCATTCTATCCATTTTGCTGTACTGAATGATAGGAAGAAAATTTACAGTAGTTAGTACATGGGGGGAAAAAAAAAACCCAAACCACACACTGAAACTTTTACACAATGTTCACAACTTTCCATGCTAATATAACTCTATAGTTTGAAATAGAAACAAACCACACAATGATAATGAATACAAGCTCTGCAATAATATAAAAGCCAGCAATGTGATAGAACTATTAAAGTGACATTAAAAAAAGTAAGAATGTGCATATTGAGTCTTTTGCCCCATGTTCTTTCCCCTTCCCTCCCCTGCAACTTACTTACTTAAGGAACTGAACTAGTCTGCAGATCTACATCAGTCTGTGGGGTGTGTAAAATAGATAACTGGCTTTATAGGCCTCACAGATGTGCATGTGTTCTTAAAACAGTAACAAGTTCACAAACAAAACACTGACTGTGTTTACCTGAGAATAAATAAATCTGATGAGTTGATAGCATATTCTGCTGTTGCTTATCATTCTGATTATATACACAGACACAGAGGCTGTATATTACATTCAGGATCGGGTGATAATATTCTAAAAGTGAATACATTTACAAAAAAGGCTGTTACGAGACATCTTGTCTTCATAGTGGCTCTTTTTTGTGAGCAATTCAGTGTCAACAGTTGTTTAGGAGAGTAAAGCATAGCTGCCATTAATTCCAAAAGCATCGTCTTGTAATACTGGATATATTTTGGCCAGATGCAGAGTAAAAATTCTTAAGAAAGGTGTTATTTTCAGTATGCAGATGATGGCTACTGCTTTTTCTTTAGTGAGTGTCCACAGGCTTATTCGGAGAATGTTTTGATATTACCATTGTTTTTACTGTGCTTCCTTTTCTGGGTTGGCTTCCACTTCTACCTCTTCATATTCCTCAACATCTGCAGTGGCATCCTGGTACTGTTGGTACTCGGACACAAGGTCATTGGTGTTGCCTTCTGCTTCAGAAAACTCCATCTCATCCATACCTTCACCAGTATACCAATGGAGAAATGCTTTTCTTCTGAACATAGCTGAGAACTGTTCAGAAACCCTGATGAAGAGCTCCTGAATGGCTGTGTTATTGCCAATAAAGGTAGCTGCCATCTTTAAGCCTCGCGGTGGTATGTCACACACAGCCACTTTGACATTATTAGGGATCCACTCCACAAAGTAGGAACTATTCTTGGTCTGGACAGCCAGCAACTGCTCATCCACTTCTCTGGTAGACATTCGGCCTCTGAAGATGCATGCCACGGTCAAGTAACGTCCACGACGAGGGTCGCAGGCTGCCATCATGTTGCGTGCGTCAAACATTTGTTGAGTAAGCTCTGGCACCGAGAGCGCTCTGTACTGTTGGCTACCTCGAGCTGTCAGTGGAGCAAAGCCTGGCATAAAGAAATGCAGGCGAGGAAAGGGCACCATGTTAACAGCCAGCTTCCTCAGGTCTGCATTCAGTTGACCAGGAAAACGGAGTGAGGTTGTGACACCGCTCATCGTTAGGGACACTAAGTGGTTGAGGTCACCGTAGGTAGGATTGGTGAGCTTTAGAGTTCTAAAACATATATCATATAGAGCTTCATTGTCAATGCAAAAGGTTTCATCTGTATTCTCTATCAGTTGATGGATGGAGAGGATGGCGTTATATGGCTCTACGACCGTGTCAGATACTTTGGGTGAAGGCACAACGCTGAAAGTGTTCATAATCCTGTCGGGATATTCTTCTCTGATTTTGTTGATGAGGAGCGTGCCCATACCTGAGCCTGTACCACCACCAAGCGAATGGATGAGCTGGAAGCCCTGAAGGCAGTCACAGCTCTCACACTCATTCCTGACCACATCCATGACGTTTTCAATCAGTTCAGCGCCTTCTGTGTAATGGCCCTTAGCCCAGTTGTTTCCAGCACCTGAATTACCTGTAAACATAATTACAGAAAGAACAGCCACAAAGTTAACAAGAGAATTTTTAAAGGCTACAAAGATGGGAGTTAAAAGGCTGTTTTGGGGCAGTTGACTCTAGTTAGTTTGCTGACAGCATGATGTACATACCATGAATAAAATTGTCAGGTCGAAAGAGTGGGCCTATTTTGCTAGACCGTACACTGTCCATTGTACCAGGTTCCAGGTCCACCAAGATAGAACGGGGCACATATTTATGGGCTAGGACAAAAGAAAATGAATGCAAACAGTTACTGTTAGAAGTCAAACAGACAGCCTTATAATCTACTCTGAAAAATCCAACCCACCTATAGTGATTTGGGGATATTTTTTCTCTTAATTACTTATTTTAACCTTCATGTTGGCTCCGCAAATTGCTCTGCCAACAGTGCTGAGCACTTACAGTAAGCCTCATTGAAGTACACGTTAATTCGCTCAAGCTGCAGTGATGCATCCCCATGGTAGTTCCCAGCGATGTCAATTCCATGTTCGTCACTTATCACCTCCCAGAACTGGAAAAGGAAAGAGGTTCAGTACATTCACGAAGATTTATTTTTTTTCAGCACAATGTGTTCAGCACCAGCTCTGCTGCGCTCATGCCTGACTGCACATAAAGTGGGAACTGGGCCTGATGTGGAGGGTGTTTTGCCATTTACGTATTAGATCGAGCAGGGATCCTCCTCTCCCCCCTCCCCTAATAGGGTCAAGGGAAAAGTTTAGTAGACCATTTATGCTTCTTAACTATCACTCATGGACTAATAGGTGGAGGCCCTCAATTTGCTCCCTTCATAGTAAAGGAAAATTGGTATTAGCTTAAATAACACAGGTACTAGTTGGTACAAGCTTAACAAAAATGTCGGGGGGTTGTGTGGACTGGGGAGGGCTGCTTTGAGGCCTGTCATGCACGAGTGGGACTGTGGCATGGCAAAGCTGGCTCAGACAAATTTGTATGTGAGCAATGCTTTCCACAAACAGATGTTGGTCCTAAGCGTCCTATCTTGACATTCATATGGATGTCTTGTGCTGGGGCTCTTATCTAGGCAGCAGCCACAGCAGTGTTAATGTAGACACACCCACCCACTATAATGACCAGGCTATTTTAATTTTAAAGGTGTCCTGGTTTAGCATCCAGTCTTGTTTTGAGTGTAGAAATAGACCATTGCCAACATGCGCATGGGATGTGTGTGTGTGCCCACTTTTCTACAGGTCTTATTAGACATAAGCAGTTTCCAGGCCAAACCCAACAGAAAAAAATACAAATCTTTCAACTATCACACTGGCTGCATTCAAACTATCTGGATCTAACATGACATTCCCTGGCCATCCACAGCTTCATGTTCCAATAAAAGGAATCAAGGTGAGACTTGTGGGAGCAAGAAATGGAGGAAGAACGCAAGGGAACAATCCTTCAGCTATTATGTATCTTCAAAGACCTCCCAGCCCCAAATTAACCCAGATGATACTTTTTTTTGACAACTTCCTACTTATCAGTAAAAAAAAAAGGGCCATCACACAGCAAAAGCAATGTTTTTTTTTTCTCCTAGCACACAAAGTCAGCAATGAGGAACTTCTCTCAAAGCAACAGCATGCCAGCATTTGAACTACACAAAAATACTCCAAATGACATGACGACCTCTCGCAGGAGGCCAGTTAGGCAGAAATCCTTAAATGCACTTTATGCCACTCTTAGAAAAACCTAGTCGGTCACTGATAGCACAGGTCATTCTGTTGACTAATACAATCCCATATTAATGATTATAATGTGGCAGAGTTACTGCTCTATGGCTGAACTAAAGTACTCGCATCACGATTTCGCAGCCCTGGAATTACTGGTCCTTCACTTGTCCCAGTATTTTGCAGACTAGATTAGTGCCGCTGGGAATACAAGTTCCAGCAGGAATGCTCTGGAGCACTTATAATCACTGTGCCATAGTTATTGCAGATGTTTCATTCTTTGACAGACTTAACATTAACCTTTGCAGGAAGAACAAGCCCATGTTACGACTTTCATATCAAAATACTCATATTCACTGCTAATATGCCATGCATCCTACTATTGAGTTAACAAAGTAATAGTTCTCCCCGAAAGTCCCCATCTGTTAATGATGTTTGACCTGCTACCACTCATAGCACTTACTACTAATGACCAATACTGAAAAGAGACCTTACCTTAGCTCCAATTTGGTTCCCACACTGGCCAATCTGAAGATGCACAATTTCACGCATTTTGTGTAGCTTAGACCTGTTGGTGGCTACAACCTAACAGGTTTTCTAGTTGCAGTCCCCAGAACAAGCCCTCTTTCTGCTGCTGTATCAGCTACACCCAGTGCAGTCCGCCCCAAGGGGCCTTTTTATACTGGGGGGACTGTCACGCAGCAAGGGGAGTAGCCAGCTCCTCAGGCTGCTCACCAAAGCATTTCACAAGGAGGCAAAGTGCCTATTCACTGCCTGTGTACAGGGTACAAGAGTACAGGTACATTACTGAGTGGCATGGAAAAGAAAACTGTCACACGCACTCCCTTACAATTAATTCCAGTTCTCTGTGCAGCAAACAGTGTGATTCATGAACATCTGTCCACACTGTATTTGTTTTTCATTATTTTATACATAATATATGTACAAATATATATGCATATATAGAGGTTATAGCCAAAACCGAGTGATCTTAATCTATTAAGTACGTGTGTTTCTGACACCTAATTTAAATTTTAACATCATATGAGTCATACGGGACAACATCCATAATAAGAACAGTAACAACTTTTGAGCAGTAGCCAATCACGACATTCAGCGCATTGCCAGGCAAACTTGCACTTCACTAATAAGCATCATTCTCAGTATCTAACTGCATGACAGAGGGGTACAGACAGGATCAGTAACAAAAAAATACTTTGTAAAACATCAATATAAAACTGCACTCTCAGTGATATATGTTCTTTAAATATTTAATAAGAATCCATCAATTTCAGCCAAACTAAAATCTGAATCAACTTGTGACTAACTTGCGCAGATGCTTTCTCTCTCTCTCTTTTTTCTCTCTTTCTCTCTCCTCCTTTCCTGCCATTAAGAAATACAGTATTTCTTATGTTTCTTATTTTTCTTATATCTGAGATGTAGTATTCCAGAACTTGCCAGGAAAATGCTAGAGGTGAAAACCCAGTTCCACTTAAGTTAACTATAACATTCACTGTGTGAAATGTTTCACTGCATTAAAGGAAACGATGCAAGGCTGAGCAAAACATAACACAGTCATGTTGCCTGCTGATAAACAGGACTAATATCACTGAGCAACAGAAGCCCAGAATGGACTGTCTTCTGGAAGCTTATAGTAGTTTTATTACATGTCAGAGGACTGTCAGTGCTTTGCAAGTGCTCCTTTTAAGGATAGGAAAAGGCACTATAATTAGGAAAGCACCTTAAGCTGTTTTGTATGCAAAGATGACAGTGGAAGGACTTGACTCATTGAAAGTAACTACTTTACCACTTTATGGGTTGCTAGAGATAAGGAATCTCTGAGCTTCCATATTGTTCCAAAAGAAAAATCAGCTTATTCCAGACTTCCCACCACAGATGATTTCCACTTCTTCCACCGGCCAACAAGAGGAACAGACAACTGCTCCTAAGACAAAGTTTAGCACCAGAAGTGCATTGCAAAAAAGCAGCTAGCAAACATTCTGTCATCCTCTGCCAAGCTATGAGCTATCCTTGGTAGGGAGCAATAAAAGCAAGACTTTAAATTCAGGTTGATTAATTTTGTTTCCTTAAAACACAATAGTTTTATCATTTTCCAAAAAATAAGTATTCTCTAAACAGTTTAGTTTACTCAGCAAGACAACATAACAGTTATGTTCCATTGCCACGTTGTAGGTATTTTCTACCATGGCAGTGGATATCTTCTACAATTTCCTAAGACAAAATTCTGGAAAGGTTATTTGGACGTTTACTTTGAAAGCAAATTTCATTTTATTCATGCACATTTCATATTTGTTTTCTCCAACAATGCTTAGCTAAAAGTAATAGTGCAATTCTGAGTTGTATATTCAATTGCTGCACTCTGAATGGGAGCTGCATTGACACTATGTGTCAGAGAGCTACTGACACTAAATAAATACTACTTATAATATGCCATGTATTAATCTAAAATAGCCACAACTTATGAAGAGGCTAATTCACTGTCCAAAAAATCTAGCAAAATAATTTCAGCAATAAATATACTCACTGAGAGCATCTCACATTAAAAATTAAAAAAAAAAAAGAAAAAAGAGGAAGTGAAAGAAATATGCAATCACTTAACATTGGTTTTTCTCTTGCTAAAAATAGCTCCCTGGAATCATGTGCGTCTTCTGAATCACTTCCTTACAGAGTCTTAAAAATGATGGCACGTGACACAAAGTACCTGAGGCGCTTTGTGAAGCGGAGGTTGTTCTGGGCCTCTTTTCCCTCTCCTCCCCAGTTGCATTTCTGTGAACCTCCAAGTCTGTCTTTATACCAAACCTGGTACATGAAAAGCCTGTTTCTATGTAGATTTTGTTTGCAGGCCTGTCATTCCTCAGCTCTGAGAAACCTCAAGGCTCTTAACTGCCCGAGCGCGCTTCCCAGGCGCAGCCATTGAACATGTGCTATTGCAGATTAGCGGTGTGAGCGTCACCAGAGAAAGAGGAGACGGTGGCGGAAGGCTTGGCTTCGAGGGACTTTTGGCACCGCGGAGATTAGGAGCAGCCTGGCACTGGGCACAGCTATTACCAGCCTGTCCTGCTGTGTTTATTATCAGGCTGCCCACTGCTTCCATTGCCTTCGGGGTGGGCCCTAGATATCAAAGCCCTGGTGATGGGTGTAAGCTAAGACCACAAACAAGCCAGGTTTTTTTGGTTACTGGGGGTTTTTTTGTTTCTGTTTTTCTTGGTTTTTTGGTTTTTGGTTTTTTTTTTTAGTGCCACCACAGTACCCACTAGCGTGTGCAGGGAGGCATTCTGGGATACTTTTTCTTAATATGGTTTGTTTCGGAGGAACTAGCTTTTCACAATAGCAGTGAAGATTGTTGAGAAGAAAGCCTATTCGAGTTGAGATAAGCCTGGCTACAGGCCACCAGATAATTTTAGAGAGATCTGTGAATGGCTATCAGGTGAGCTGATGCTACTCTCAACTAATCTGGGCTAGCTACATCATCCTTAGGAATGCTACCAAAACCCATTGCATTCAACAGGCAATAAAGACTACCTACTTCACATTTTCATTTCAGTCAGTAAGAAAAATTATTTAAAGACTGCCTCCCTCTGGCAGGTGGTCCAAAGGAGATAAGGCAGGACTGCCTACTCTTAAGTTATCATCAGTGTAACGAGCCCATATGTTTAAACAAATAGGTTTTGGTACAATCAGAGTGCACAGCCGAGCGGTTCATTACCTTTCCCACGCTGCAGGTCTATGACCTGGCAAAAACTTGGGGCTTGCAGCATGTGAATTTATCTGCTGGGTCGTGCCCTTACCCTGGACCCTACTGCCACAACTGCATTTACTGTCCAGTTTGGGTCATTTGATGAACTGCCAAAAAGGTCAACTGCACAGAAGTCAGGCTCAGTTCTTGCTCTGCTGTTCCTTTTGTTGCATTGGTTCTCAGTGCCTCAGTTTCTCTATTCATAATGTGGAGCTAATAAACCTCATGCCTTTTATAAAAAGTGCTGAGAGCTAAGGAAGAAAAGCTACGAGGGTAGAACTGGCTGTGGTTTACTAAACCTGTTTACCAAGCATGAAAGCCCTAGGCAACATAAGGAAAAGAGACTGGTAGTCCACTCACACAGATACTTAAACCTTCTGCAGGAGAATTAGGAAACTATTTTTACAATTGACTAAATCTTGTAGCAGATCATAATCTTCAAATGTCCTGAACCCTAAAGCATAGCCTAAAAGTGGACACAGGCCTGTATTCCTTTTGTAAATTGTAGCACAAAAGGGCTTGAGAAATTCAAAACTTGCGATCAGTGAAAAAACCCAACCAACCAAAAAAAATCCCAGCCTGCCTGCTCTACGCGATCACACAGTGGCTGGGCGCAGTCTTACACAACGCTGATGCATTAGGCCAAAGGTAAAGGAACCTGCACCCAGCCACGCAGGGTCTGCATCTGTCCCACACACAAGTCCTCTTGTCACAACCCTTGTGTTGAGAGCAACTGCATATATTGAATCATCACAGTATTTAAATGGATTTTCCTATTAGGGTTTGTTTTTTGGGGGGGGGGAGGGGTGATCAAAATCGCTTCATGTTCGAGCATGAGACGGAGACTCGATTTGGGGGCACCAGCGGCACACCTGCGTTCCCTGCAGTGCACCCGGCGGGGTGGGGGCTGCCCGTGGAGTGGGTGCTGCTGCGGCCTTCACGGCCCGAGAGCTGGGAGGGCGAACACCGCGACTTCAGCTCTCTCACTACCTTTGCTCCTTATCCCCCAAGAAACGAACCAGACATCATTAGGAAGGACCCAGCGAGGCGCACGCTGCACTTGGCACTAGCTCCGCTTCCAGCGGACAGACGGTGATGAACACGAAGTAAGGAAGACAGGGGAAGCTCCGCATCCCCCGAGCACGCCGTGTCGTGCCGTGCCGTGCCGTGCCGTGTCGTGACACCCCCAGCGCCCCGGCCGCTCCGCCCGCCGGCACCGCCTCCCCCCGCCCTCCCCTTAAATGCCGGCGCCGTGGAAGGAGGTGGTACCGCTCCCAGCATGGCCGAGCTGTGCCGGCGTCTCGCATCCCTCCTCCTCCTGCTGCTCTTCTGGGGCTGCCTCTGCCCCCCCGCCCGCGCCGGCCTCTACTTCAGGGAAGGGCAGCACTGCTACAAGCCGGCCCCGCGCAAGGCTCCCGGCCTGAGGTGAGGGTTCGCCCGCCTCTCCCGGCCCCCTCACCGCAGGGAACAGCCGCGGCGCCCGCCTGCACGGGGGCTTTGCAAACCCGGCATCGCCCGGTCGCTGCGGGTGGGGACGGGGACTGGGACGGGGACTGGGACTGCTCCCCGGGGCGGCCCTGGACCCGCGGGGGGGGGGGGGGGTATGTGTCCCGTGGGAGGGGGTCGCGCGGGGCGCAGCGGCGGTCACGAGGCCGGTCACGCTGCCCGCCGTCACGTGACCCGCGCCGCTCGCTGGACACTCGCAGCCTCGTTACGAAACTCCGTGAAAGCGGGGGCGGGGGGGGTGTTTTTGCGGTTTTTTTCCAAAAAATATCCCCTCATTTGCCTGAAAATACAGGCCCGGCCAGCAAGGGAGCTCGTTCCTTCTTTCTGCCCCCACACAGGACCTACCCCCGCCCGCACGAGTACCTGGACGTCTCCGCGCTGCCCCAGAGCTGGGACTGGAGGAACGTGAACGGCGTCAATTATGCCAGCACCACTCGGAACCAGCACATCCCCCAGTACTGCGGGTCCTGCTGGGCCCACGGCAGCACCAGCGCTTTAGCAGGTATGCTGGGTGCTGCCTGCTCACCCGCCGAGCTGGTTGCCCCCAGCGATATACATGGGTTTTGGTAAGCAAAGGAAGTTTTATCTTCAGCTTGCAAAATAGCTGGTATAAAGACGAGGTGCCAAGTTAGTGACTAATGCGGCAAGAACCGAGGCCGAGACGTTTGGGAATGCACCACGAACAATGGGAATTCCCAAGCTGAAGGCAAGGAGGTTTGGTTTCGATAGAGAAAGCAACCAGAGAGAGCTGTCCCCATCCTCTCGGAATTGTGTGAGGGGCGGACGCTGGCATGGTTAAAAAGCTGTTTGCAGAAGGAACTCATTCATAGCCCCTGCCCTGCCAAACTGCTGTTTAGGGCCTGGGGTAAGAACTGGGTTTTCTGCCCCTCTTCTTGGAGGTGCGGTGATGATAGCAGCTGATGCAAAAGCAGTTATCGTGTCTCCTTCCCTTTTTTGGTACCTCGGCCTGCCACACTACATCTACAGCAGCAAGGGGCTGCTCCAGTGATGCCTGGACGTGAGGAAACGAAAGAAGTCGCCTCTTGTGGGAAGGGCCCGCAGCGTATCAGCTTCAAGAGCCCTGTCACTCAAATGAACTGACTACCACAGCATACAGACCAATCTAGTTTCAGCAGATACCTATCAATCCGCCGCCTTCTTGGGAAAAAGGGAGGTAGGGGTTTGCTTTAGTTGGGAGAAATATTTTCCCTAGAGAGAGTACATGATGATTTGCATGCAACAGTAACATGCTGCAGAAGTACTGTTTGCAGAGGGAGGCTGTAAGAGGCTTAACTTTCAAGGAGAAAGAGAGGAAATTGTGCAGAAATGGGAAGACAACACAAGTGTGAGCAAGCAGCATGAGTCACAAAGGATCCGTTCTTAAGCAGTACAAGAATACAGACATGTATGAAACCTGCCATGATGTAGTGAAGTACTAGGACAGATAAAATACAGCAACTTCTTAATTATATAGCTTCAGTTAAAACTTAATTTTGTATGTAGGTATGCCGGTATGTGCATCTTTAAGTTATATAAAAAGTTGGTTTTAAAAAATCAGGATATTTTTTTCTTAACTGCTGTGAATAGTTAAAGCATTCATTCCCTGTCTTGTTGCTGGAAAAGTAGGCTGGGATAACGCTGCCCAGTTCTGTCAAGTATAGCTGAATGTTGTTAGTAGTAATAGGATTAAAAGCACTACAGTGGCATCAGTCAAGACTGCTAATGCACTGTCAGAAGCAGTTTATAAATACTCATCGGGATGCTTTTTTGCCAAGTAAGCTAGTTGTTTCTGACAAAATAAGGCAGCAGGATTGTGATGCCTGTCTGAGATGGCAGGGTAACAGTGAGATGTTGATGTAACAGTGAGGATATACTTCTGAAAGCTTTTCCTTACTTTAAGTTTGTGAAGACTCTCGGAGCCAGACCTGGGCTGCATGGGCTTATACTCTCTGCATGGGTTTATGCGTAAGTCTTTACTCCTGTAAAAGAAGCTAGTGAGAGCTGTTTTTATGATGTGTGTTTGAAAACTCTTTGCTGTCAAAGACAGGAAACAGATGTGGAAGTTTTCAGAAGCTGTGACTTGAATTAAAAGAGGTCTAGAGCACTTCAAGGCTTTAAACAGATCTTATCTGCATATTTTTGAATTTTTAATGGAAAAAACTTCTAATGGAAACCCACAATAATAACTCAGCCTGCTGGTTTGAGTTAGGTCATGCTATGTGCCTCACTGTCAACAGTAGAGGATTTTCCAACCGCAAGTACTGTTGCCTGCAAACAGTTACAAGTTCAATGAAGGAGACACAGTTTTAACACTAGTTGCAATGTATAGCCACCTACATATTCCACTAACAAAACCCACTTTCTTATCCTTACAGATCGAATCAACATAAAGAGAAAAGGTGCATGGCCTTCTGCCTACCTCTCTGTTCAGAATGTGATTGATTGTGCTGACGCAGGATCCTGCGAAGGTGGAGACCACTCAGGTGTTTGGATGTATGCCCATGACCATGGCATTCCAGACGAGACCTGCAACAATTACCAAGCTAAGGATCAAAGTATGATGCCTGTTTGGTTTGCTGTAAGGCTTCATCCCAGGTTTAGCAGATTTATATATATATATATATATAAAAAAAGACAGTTTCTTGGGTTTTCAGTATACTGGTTCCTGCCCTTCTGTGTAACACCTGTTGTTTGACTGACAGAACAGGTTTTCTTTGCAGGCCTCTGTGTGTCTCTTTACTCTAGCCAGACAGCAAAGCATTAAATCATGCCCAGACAAGTTTGCACAGCTAAGTTGTTTTAACTTAATCTCCTAAGTCTCTGATATACAATCTCTAATGTACCAAAATATTTACAAGTGTCACTTCAAGCTAAACAAAGGAGAAATGTAACCTTTGTCTGGTCACGTATGACTGGAATAGTTTCTGTATCTATACAGAAGCACATCTTAAACACTTCCTCCTCAAAGCACTTATGCCTATGAAGTAAAGAATAGTAACTAGCGATTGTAGGGACTTTTTAAATGTGGCTTCCAGAAAAAAACTTATTTCACCAGAGACAGTATTAATATCTGCTTCAAATAAGTTAAAAGGAAAAAAAGCTTAGTGTCATATCATTAATTCACTTGAAGAAAAGCATTCTCTTGCAGTGATAATCTCACTTTTGTTTTGTAGAGTGTAAGAAGTTTAACCAGTGTGGAACTTGTGTCACTTTTGGAGAATGCCATGTGATAAAGAACTACACTCTCTGGAAAGTTGCTGACTACGGGTCTGTCAGTGGAAGAGAAAAAATGATGGCAGAAATCTATACTAATGGACCGATTAGGTAAAAAAAAAAAAAAAAAACAAAAAAAAAAAAACAAAAAACTTGAATGGTAAAAATGTTTATCTACTAGTAATATTGGGATTGAAATACTTGAAACTCAGTCTAATGACTGAAGTGTACTTCTCTACTCCAGCATATGTTAGCAGCTCTGCACTAATATGCAGACTTTAGCTTGCTTGTGGATAAATTAAGCTCTGAAGTCAAAATGCAAGAAAACCAATTGTTTTTTAGTTAGGCCCCTGCCCTGATCCCCTTGTACAAAAAAAAAAAAAAAAATGCTTTCTCTATTTTATTACAGCTGTGGCATAATGGCTACTGAAAAGTTGGATGCTTACACTGGAGGACTTTATACAGAGTACAACACCTCACCTGTGGTGAATCACATTGTATCTGTGGCTGGCTGGGGCGTAGAAAATGGAACAGAATACTGGATTGTTCGTAACTCGTGGGGTGAACCCTGGGTAAGGAAACATGGGAACAAACATCTCTGGAGAATAACTTTAGAGGAAAGGTGGGTTTTCTTACTTGTGAACAGGAAGCTGCAAAGCTAGCGTGTGGATAAGAAAAGTAAAACTTTCTTTGAACTAGACTAGCAATTAAAAAATGAAAACAGGGATATTCAGCCAAAGTTACTTGAGTGATGTCAACTCAAATCCCAAATGCTACCCTTCCGTGGACATGCAGCTCCTGTTACGGGCAACTGTAAGTTACTGTTAGTTGTAAGCAAAAATCAAGTCACATACCTGAAAGAGATGAGGGGGATGTAAATACACCAAAGCAGATGGCCCCTTTAAACAAGGTTGCCCTGAGAACCCAGTGTTACACTTCATCTTGAGTGAATTCCTAGATTCACTTACAAGTCATTCATACTTAGAAGGCAGAACAGACTCAATAGCATACATTTTCTATAGTTATGTTTTCTAATTCACAATACAAATTGATTCTTTACAGGGTGAAAGAGGGTGGCTGAGAATTGTGACAAGTGCATATAAGGGTGGAAGAGGAGCAGAGTACAATCTTGCTATTGAAGAAGACTGTGCATATGGAGATGCTGTAGTTCCTTGATTCTATATTGTACATCTTTCTGTTTAGGAACTGCTTTGTTTGGAAGCTTCCCAGCACAACCTTTTTCTGTTTAAAGAATCATCAGGCAGTTCTGCAAAATTAGCCCAGATAGCAACACACAATGTCTTCAGAGTAAAATATATACAGAGCTGCCTTTAGATAATTATTTACAACTTAAAGTAATTTACTCATGAGAAAGTTGTCTGCCTTGATGCATGGTATTTAAATTGTGACTTAATCACAGAAATTGTGTATGTAAGTCTCTATATTTTTAAATACAAATTAAGTAGACATACTGGGAAGGAAAAAGTATACTCAATATTTGGGTCTAGAGCTTATATTAAATTCTCTGACAATATCAAGCAAATAACCATCTCACAATGATGCAGATGAAAACCAAAGCTAAGTCTGGACACGATACATTCAAAAACTAAATCCCCTGTTGTTTCCTTGGCCTCCTGGTGAAACAGTGTTGTTGGAAGTATCATATAACGCACTTGCTTTTATCCAACTAAAATGATGTAACAGGAATTACGTTGATCAAACAATAAAGTCTAAATGCTTCTTAGTTATTTAATTAGTCTTGTCTTTACTTGCATTCCTTGCTTTAATATGTGATTGGCTGTGCCATTTTTCTCCTAAAGCAGCAAAGTATTAATTGCCAGAACCCAGAACTCTTAACTAATTTGAAGAAAGGTAGTAAATTCTCTTTCTTAAAACTAAGCCAGTTACTAAGTGGCAAATCAGTGCCATATCAAATATTACTAACTAGTATTGTTAACTGCAGTTAATAAACAGACTTTTTTCTCTTACATGACCGTATGTGTATTACAAGAGCTTATTAATACATGGTTTTGGTCATCTTCTGTTGTTGTACCTAGCAAGTAGTCTCATGTGGTAGATGAGCTACCCAAAGCTTACCCAGGATGGTACTGCTTTTACTGAACTTTTTCTTATGAAAGGGTTAGTCAACAACACAATCTACACAACAACTGTGATATAGTTCAAACAACAATTCCAAGTTAAATTACACTGTCCACACTGGAGATTACGATACAAGGAAGAATTCAACTTCTACCAGGCAAGGGAGGGAAGAGACATTCAGATGTTACAGAATACCACTTTCAAATGTTGATCTCCACAACCTACCATAAATCAAACCAACCTGTGAATTATGCCTTACTCAAACCTGTAAGTTAAAGCTTTCTAGTGGTGCAGAGGAGGAAAGAAAAGTCTGTCCAGAAACTGTCTCTATTATCTGCTACCTCCCAGTTGGTAGCTTCTGCAACTTACCTTAGCTTTAGGAGCAGACTTCTTTCACAGATAATCAGAAGGTAAGTTTGGCAGAACAGTGAAGACCCATAAAACTGCTAGTGTCTAGGATGAAGTTGAGATGGTTGTGCTATTCTGATCATTTAGGTTTCAAACAGCACAGCTTTTAGTATTGTGACAATAAGAACATGTTTTAGACCTAAGGTTAGGCCATATTCCAGTGGGCTAGGAGACTTCAAAGACTGACTTTTCTGGTTGATGTCGGCCTAATTTTGGCTTCCTATATACAAGAATCATGCTCTAGTCTTAGGTGTTTATCTCTCTCATCCACCATCCACCTCTTAAGCATGAAAGACAATAATAAATCTAGGCAAAAGAGAATTCTATCTGTCTCCTTGGCTTTGCTTTACCATACATAGTAAAATGACTCCTTAGTGTCAATAAGGATTAATTCTGCCAAGGTGCAGTGCCTGCTGTAACTTGAGTTCCATTGAGATATGAACACAGTAGTATGACAGTACCGATCACGGCATCATGGAAGTTTTAACTAGTTAAAAAATCATCTACGTGGTTAAGTACAGAGGAACTAGAGTGTTTAGAGGTAGCAATACCAAGTTTGAACACAGAGGAAAGCAAAAGTATACCCTGTTTAAACAGCTGGCAAATTTGCAATGAACATGAGAACAAAGCGCTCTTGATTAGCACTAAAAGATGACACAGGGCTACATCCTAAAATGAAGCTCTAATGGGTGAATTGTTTCTGTAGTTAATTCCACAAAGAAAGGAAGTCAGGGGCTACCAAAAGCCAAACTTGTATGCTAATTCTACTTAAAATACTATGAAAAAAAAGAGGTCTCATGCGAATTTAAATGGTGACAGTTAGCTGGAATGATGGTACATCTTCTATTCAAAAAGATACACAAAGAAAGAAGTTCAGAACAGCTTCTGCAGAAGCATGTTTTGCCCTTTTCAGCCTGTGCTTTAAGTTGAAGAGAGCACTGCAAGTGTTAATTAGGGTAAGCTCAGTCACTGTGGAGCATGTATGAGAAGGACCAGCTGAGGAAAGGAAGATGCACTCCCTTTTATAAGGAGTTAAGAATCTATACAATTGGCTGCTGTCTCAAGAATTATCATGGTAGCTTAAGAGTTCCCATTAATGAATCACTAACAGAGAAGAACAAAGTGATTTCCCTTTTAAATTTATGTCCAGTTGGACTTAAAACGTCAGTGGCTTTTAGAAAGCAGGTTCTTCAGAAAACACGTGCTTGGAAAAGCGCAGTGGGCTTGTCTATACCCCTCACTTTTTAAACCTGTACAAAGAGAAATCCAGCCCAATGAACAGAAAGAAAGAGTCACCTTAATGAAACTTCGAAAGAAATCTCTGGAAAAGAAAAAAACCTTTATTGAAAGGTGAATTATAATCTTGGGTGTATCCCCCACTGTTTGGCATCAACCAGGACAGAGTAGAGATAAGTATAAAAACCAAGCCACAACAAGCAGTAATGAAATTTCTGCACACATTCATATTTCTGGACAGCAGTAGAATTCTGACATGGTAATGAAACTTACCAGTAACATTTGATGCATCTATTTAACAAAAAATAGATTCTGAAAGGTAACACACTCACGTAGGATTCATCTGTTAATACAAAACTAACCTTGATTGTTACAACTCCACTTGTGTTACACAAAACGTGGGGTTTGTTTTTTTTCCATAGCAGTAAATATGTAGGATATTTAGAATTCTAATATAATGCAAAAGTGAGAAAGAGGCATCGTGGCTTCTCTGCAGCAGAGCTCATCACACAAATTCCTTTTTTACAACTCACAACATCAAAACCTAGAGCATTCAAGATCCAGTCTTCAAAGAACTATCTGCAAAGTGGTTTTAGTAGGAGCTACCTTCCTCATTCTTCAGGTTTTATATATTACACTAAAAATCAGTGACAAATTCTGCAAGTAACCAAAATAACATTCTTTGAAATAAATCTGTTTCTCTCCTGCTATCCCCTTCAGAATATTCAGATTTATACTAATTTGTGTAACAACAGAAAATCCTTCAGTATTATTCCATTTTCCAAAGTACATTAACAGTCCTCTGATATGAAGCTCAAGGTCACCATGCAAGTCAATCAAATGCCCTTCAGCCCTTTCTTCCTTGTTTTGGGTTTGTTGGTTTTGGTTTTTTGTTGGGTTTTGGTTTTTTTCTGCTGTGTTGCCCAGTTACAGAACCTTACTGGTGGAGAGTATGGCAAAGTAGTGATCATGTGCTCTGCATTCTTGATATTTTCCACTGCTTAGTTCATCATAATAAAGTTAGATTTGCAATGAGCTTAAAAGGAGGAAAAAAAAAAAAAAAAGAAAAAAGAAAGCGTTCAGTACATTACTCCGATCTATCAGTTTGCACGTGGATTTCTGCATTACGTGAATAATTACGATTTTAGGGTCTGGAGAGATGTTTTTGTTTTAGGATAGGAGTGTATTATGACAGACTATTGCCTTCCTATCCTTTCCTTACTACAGTGCTAGTTCTCAAAAAGCAGTATTTGTCTCCAAGTTCCTCACTACTACCCAGAGATTCTTGATTAAAGGAAAATTGCTAAAAACCAGGCCCTTAACAGGGAAGTTATCTGTGAAAATATCTGGCAGACATTCCTATTTTTAGCAATCCTCCTCCTAAACATTATTTGCAAGTCGTAACAAATACAAATGGAAGCAGGTATGCAAAGAATAAATGCGACTTACCTATAAACTCAGTGACAGGGTCATGTTCGCCTTCTGTTTTAATAGTACCTGCAATACTTTCATTCTCCAAGATTGGAAGAAAAAGCTGTACAAAGTCTGAGGTATATGGAGGAGCAATCACATCAAGCACCTGAAACAGCAGACAGAAATAGATTATTATTCCAGTTAGAGGGGTAGTTGGGACAATATTTAATTCATAGTACTAGTCTTGAAAGGATACAAGTAATTGCACTTAAGACCTCTTGTTCTCCATACAAGTAGTTAATTATGTATCCTTGTGGTACTCTATCCAGTACCTTAATACTTTCAGAAGTCAGGAGTCAGTAGGACTAAGTCACATCCTAGTGAATACTGATATTACATACATTGCCCAGAATCTGATCTCATATCTTGAAACGTTTTTGAATCTGAGGCGAGCTGATTTAATATCCAAACACATACAACTGATATTAAAGTTTATTTCTATATGTTAGTAAACACAATTTTTGCTGCTGACCTCTGTAACAAAGTATCTGATGAGAGAGATATCGGTATCTAGCTTCTCCAGGCATTTGCGGATATAGCTGACAACAGGTAGAACATATCCTCGACTGAGTAAGTGCACCATTCTATCCAAGAGAGTCTTCTTCAATTCCAGCTGACAGTGTGGGGAGGGAAGAACCAACAGATTAGAACTTCCTCTCAAACATGTGCAGTTTTTATTGCTCATTCATATTGATTCAATATCTGCTATGTTACATTTTAACCATGACCATATTCCTAAATTAAACTATTAAAACTGCTGTGACACCAAAAGCTATCATCTTGAATAAGCGTAACTAATATGAAGGAACACAAATACTGAATCCTTTGAGAGTCACCTGCTCCATTACATCAAGCTGCGAATGTTCTGTTTCAAAGAGCTTGACAAGAAGTTGTAGAACTTGGGGATGAAGCAGCTGATGGCATGTACTGATCTGAAACAAGACAGGAAAGTTAGATCCTCAGAACTTCAACTTTAACACCACCAGTCTTTATTAGACAAGTTTACAGTGATGTTCAGTGCCAGATGTACATTCTTTTAGAAAAGTATTCCACCATTTCTTTCTTTGATGCACTAAGTTTTCCTAGCATAAATAATACTGAGCTGACAAGACCAAATAATTAACTCTGAACAGAAACAGATTCATCTCTATATTTACTGACTTACTGCAAATGATAGGCATTCAGTGAATTGGACGTACTTCCAGTTACAAGCATCAAAACCGTTCTTACTCTCCAGCAAGGTTTTATATACGCTTTTACCTCATCCAATAATGCCAGATGAACTGGAGTGTGATCAGTCTGCAGTTGGAAGTATCGTGGTTCTGACACTGTCCAATCCACCCATTTTAATACACCCATTGCCACCACTGGGAACCTACAGAAAAAGAGATCGCTTCAGCACAGGAGCATTAAAAAAAACAACGCAAAAAAACCAAACCACAACCAAACAAAAAAAAACCCAAACCAAAAAAAACCACCTCCCAGTAAATTTAAAAAAAATAAATTATCTTTCAGTATATTCTAATGGTTGCTAGAGTTTCAGTTTAACTGACAGCAGAATTCATAAAGCTTGAAGTTTTGCTTGAAAAGTTGTCAGCACAACAAGAGTAGTTTTTGTCAAAAAAGGGGGCGGAGGGGATGGGGAAAGATAGGCTGCAGGAAAATTCTTTCTACAGAGACACTCCCTGCTCAGCACAAAATACAAAAAACAAAAATTAGGCAACAAAATTCACATACACTCCAAGTTTGTTCCAGTTTATTCACTATCTGTTATTTCATACTTTTAAAAGGAGAAAAAAGGACACATCTATTGCTAGGAAAGCTTTATTAGGAAGACAATGTAATCTATCATCTTTTTCCAGTGGCAGAGAAAAGCATGTTCTGTGACACAAGGACAAGTTGTCAGCGAAAGCCAGAATTTATGTCCTCATGAGAGACATTCCAAAGAGTCAGATGTACAATTCTGAAAGCTGCTTTCAGACCACATCTTCATGTATTCTACAATGAGGATGTCCTCACAGAGCAGCCCAGAAAGACATTTCCCTTTAGCAGTACCACCTCTCCTAAATAATACTTTCCTTCCAACAACTGAGGCTCAGGACCAGTCTCTCTGCTCACCTGATGCACTGGTAGAGAGTGCTCAGTTCTGCAACCAACTCTGATGCTCCTTTGTTCTCATTGCAACACAGATTGTGAACAGTTTCAATGGCTTTTGAAGTTGACTTGAGTTCATCCTTGTTTATGCTGACTCTCTTGTTCTGAAAAATTGCAAAGTTTGTATGCAAGAGTTGTGAATATACTGGATGTCTTTGGTTATTTAAAGAAAGGAATTGTAACCTGCAATAAGCCTAAGATTACATTATGTTTCTCAAAATTTAGACTAAAATACAAGTTTCAGAAGAACTAATCATCAATGAGCTGAAGTACAAGGTTGTTTGCTTTATTTAATTCCCTAAGAATGACTTTATCCACTTCATCGAATTAAATTCCTCTTCCTCTGAAAATGCAGGTACATACGGTTCTAGTAGCACAGAACTGCTACTGATAACCTTTGGGAGGAGGTGGGGAAAAGAGCAAAAATACTCAGTGCACTCAGACTTTTATAGTACTATTTGATCATCAGGATCTACATTTTTTAGTCATTTCAATTAAAACCAGAAGCATGTCATATTAAAATAAGTAAATCAAGCTGAATACATTATTTTAAACTGTGCAGCTGAACTACCATACATTTTCTTCAGCACAGTCAGGCCACTGTAACTAAGGAAAATGTTATTCACAGAACTGAACATCACCTTTTTCCACATCTCTACTACACTAGCTGCATATGCCAGTATGTGAATATATTTATGTTTGTGGTCCTGGTTGATCTTAGCACCTGGCTTAAACAATGACTGCATGAAGAGGTCCAGAAAGGCAGGTACTCGAATCTGTGAAGAAAATGAATGGTTTATTAGAGCCTGGGAATTATGAGAGGTGACTAAAAGTACAGTCTTTGCATCTGATACACCTTGCATAGAAAGAGCTATAACACATACGCTCTTGGAAGTAGGTTAGATAGTTTTCTGAAGACACCAAACTTTTGACAGAAAGACAAAAAAAAAAAAAAAACAAACCAAAAAAACAAAAAAACCCAAAAACAACAGACTTACAGACTATATTGCTGAAGTACCTAAATGCCACCATTTGTTACCAGGACCCATGTTAGAATGAGGCAGTGAGAAATGTGAAACATACCATTGAGGCCTGCTTATAACAAATTGCAAAACTGGGTGGGTTTTTTTGGTTTGGGTTGGTTTTGGGGTTTTTTTGTTAAGAGAAGTTAATTAATTCCTTGCCATCTTTACCTCCTATTGAGAAGTTCTTTAATTAATTTAATTGTATGTAAAAAGACAACTTGGAATGATTTAAAAAAAAAAAAAAATCAATCAAGTAGCTAATGCAAAACAGAATACAAGCAGTAGTTTCACATTTAGACAGTACTTAAAATTATAGAGGGATGAGTCTGAGTGCTAACTTCTACTTTGTGTCGATACAACACTTTGCACAACAAGACCTCATATTTCTGAGTGCTACTGTACTAGAATTAAGTTTCAGAGATTCTAAAAAGATAACTACTAACCAGTTCTACTGGAGGTGGGTCCATGCTTGTAAACATTTTGAACAGGACAGTGATATCTGCTGGATTCAGAGCTCCTTTGGACAACATCGCACCAAGAGCCTGACACGCTCGAGGATAGGAGGCTGCAGTACCCAGTGCTAAAGTGATCTGACTAGCATCATGGCCTCTAGATGAAGAGCAAACATACACAGCAACTTATTTTCTTAATTTGGACATTTTAGTTTTAGCCTCACTGAGTCAATAGGGCACATCCTATGGAATGTAATGCCTTAAGGCAGAACCCCTTATCCTGGGTAATTATAGAAATAGGCCTGTATCTCCCTTGTTCGTTTCTAAAATGTTCGTAGAATAATAAAATATATATATTTTAATAGACAGAAACTTAAATTCTTTGCTTTTCTGATTTCAGGTCTCCCAGTACAGGACATTGAATTTTTCTGTTGTTCTACGAATTAAAGCTTGCTACAAGAACTGCTCTGTTGCAGCTAAGGATTCTTCTTTTGCTGGTAAAAAGTAATCAAGAAAGAGCAAAAGACAGCAGTTTACAAATTCCAATGACTTACATTTCACTAATAATGTAACTCCCACTTACTTCTCATGAGCGTATCGCTGAACCTCCTGAGCAATCCGTCTGACAGCTGACCCTCCTTGCTCTTCTTGAGCTAATATGGACATCATAGACTGAGCAAAAAGATAAGTGTGTTCTCCATGGCACACCATCTTCTGTGAAAGCACACATCAAAAATCTTACCAGTCAACAAGAAACACACAAGTATGCTTCTGTGATTACATTGCCATAATAGCAAAGACTTCACTGAAATCTACTAATCAAAACAACCCCCCCCAAACCCACAAACAACTAAACAAGAAAACCAAAAATCCAACAGCCAAGAGAAAGCACAGAAAAGCATAGTATCGCTATGCATTGATACCATGCAAGAAGAAATGACTAAATTGACAACTTCATTTCTTAAAATGCCAAAACTGAGAGGAAATTCTATCCTACTTACACTCAGTACTTTCTCTGCAATATTTAAAAAGTAAGAGAAGTACAAAGCCATCCGAAAGTCATTATGCTATTTCACGACACAGAACATATGCTGGGTTGATTCAGGTGGCAACTTTCACACTGACGTGGATGATAAAAAGAATGATTTTCATTTGCCAAGGGACTGACTAAACTGATCTTTAGATCTTGCATTAAATGTGAAAGACAACAGTTCTACCTTCACCTTTTTACAATCCATTTAATAGATAGAAGAAGTGTCACATAAGCAACCCAAGGAATTCTTTGTCACAGAATGATCAAAAAGCATAAATTTCTGTTTTTTAACTCAGATATACCTTCTCTTCATAAGATTTTGTAAGACTTGATAAGATGTCAAGATTCTCTACAATCCTGCAATGACTTGTGTATCCTAACTGGCAAGGAAAACACTATTTTCTTTCCACATAAAAAGGAAAAAAAACTTACAGCAAACTCAGGGAGGTTTTTTTCAAGGTTTTCTTCTCCACCATCTAAAATTGTTGCCAGAGATGTACGCAGGACTCTGGAAAATACTTCTAATTGCTGACATGCTGTTGAAACACTTGTTATTTCCCCCTGATATCCAGCATCAGATATAAGCTATAAAAACAAAAACATCACAGAAAACTTGTATTATTTATTTATATTTCAGATATCCTAACAAGTCTAGAAGAACACACAGAATGTAAGATTTGCCTCTGCATATGCTTACTGGAATTCACATTCATCTTTTAGACTACAGAAAAGGAAGCCAATAAAGACGTAGCAAAAAGAAAGTTAACCATAACGATATAAAAATATTTCAGAGCGCAGCAAGATACAACATTCTTTCCCTGTCACAGAAACACACAAAACTGACTGAAATGTTCCCCTGCACCAGAAATCCAGAATTTTCAAATACAGATCAAAGGAAAAAAAAACCCCAAACAATAAAACAAGCCAAACCCAACCAAACAAAACCCCTCAAAAAGCAGTACTGCAAACTGGGAAACTACACTTACTGCTTTTAACCTGTAACACAATTCCTCCCACCAATGTGTACTTGTACTGTTCTGATATTTGAATAAGCAGTAATAGCAGGAATATATAAAGGACACAGGCAAGACCACACCCAATATCCGATGCTAGAACAGTTAATCCTTTATGGATATTCTCATTTATCAGACTTGAGTATACTACCTTCACAGTAAAATTAAGCATTAAACAGTCGGGATGGGCTTCTGCCAACTTGTAAAAGAGATCTCTCCATGTAGTATGTGCTATCATTTGCTCAAGCCAGGCTGGCGTCTGAAAAAGATTAGAGCAATAGAGAGAAATGTAAGAATATCTAGTTGTCGACATCATTAAAAGTAAGCCTTTTACCTCTCAGGAGTCCTGTGAGTTGTTATACAGAACTTTATTACAAAGGAGGATGCATTCAAAGTTTCTAAGTTCTCTAAGCCTCTGAGGACTCCAGTGAGATACAGCTGGTTTTCTGAAACTGGTTGTTTCTTAACCAAAGAGCTTTGAAGATACAGTTGCCCTTCCCCCACCATCTACTACTCCATCAGATGAAGGCGTCTATGTAGGATCCACTCATGTAGAGATAGCAACACGTTTTCCATGCACACCTCTCCTTCCTCTGTAAAGATGGAATCTGCTTTCCGAGGGTCAAAATGCTTGATAAGTAAGCTCTTTAAATGGTTTTCTACAGTCTCCTGAACTTGCACTGGCTCAACACCTGTATAGAAGGAACAAAACACTTGGCAGATGCAATCCAATCAAACATGGCAGCAACATCTTAAATTTTTCAACGAGAACAGAAACTACTCAGAAATTTATCAACACAGAGAAGATGAGAGGAGAGCCATCAGTCCTACTATCAAGCCACACTGATACAGACAGATTTACAGATTCTTGATCTTTTTTCCTAAATGCAGACTGTTTAGGATCACAGGAAGGTCACACTAGTCCTTTTCTCTTGCTCTCTTCATCAGTCATGCAAACAGCAATGCCAGTCATCTCACAAGACTGTTACTGGGCACAAAACCAAAACGCACATATCTTAAACACAAAAGGGATTATCAGGGTTGGTGCACAAACCCGCCTCACTACAGAGTAAAGTCCATCCTTTTAATATATTGGCTATCAGTAGCTTTGATAATATACTACAAAACAATACACAAAGTAGTAATAAGTAGTTGTACGTTTCTGAGACCAGAGTATAATAATTCTGATCATTTGTAAACAAAAGTTTATACTAGCTAAGGGACAAAGATACCACAAGATAATGCTGAATGTGTCTTGCAAGAAGCTGCTGAAGAATTCATAAGCAGACTGGTAATATGGAATTCTTGTCTCAGAGAATACAGGCATCTGTATGAGAACCTTCCATCTAACCACTGATCCACTGAAAGCGAATAGTAACTAGTAATAAGGTAATTGTTTTTTCAATATTAATTATATAATACTATTACAAAATATTGCTAACACCAACTATGTAATGCCCTTGTGCATGAAACAAAAAGAAACTACAGTTTATGCAGTTGTTTCAACTATATTTCCCTCTATAATACATTTTGTGGGTATTTCAAAATGTTCATCAACAGATTACTTATTCTCTGAGTGGAATAAATGTATTATTATAAAGAATGTAGTCATACACACATACAGGATGACAACTTTATAATGATCCACTTCCTGAGTATGATCAAATTTGCCACTAACAAAAGAAAGACTACAGACCCAAATCATACTGTACTACTTATCGTACCTGTTTGAATGAGCCACTCTGCCAGCAAATTTACAGTCTGTGCCACTGCAGTGTAGTTTTCAGAGAGGAGCTGGATAACATTCTCTGGAGAACCTCCTGCTTGGAAATATCTGATGGAAGGATTGGAAAAGAACTATTTGAAAGTCGTGTGAAAAATCAAAACCAACTGAACTCTAAATAAAGGGAAAACGATAGCATCATTTATACATTTTCGCACACACTTCCATACAAAGTGACAACATTACACCTACACCACACATAAGGTTACACTCACCTCTTTAACGTGTTAAATATTGACGGCTCCATTATATAGTCTGGGGTTGAAAATTTCTTCAGGCATTCTTGCTGGACTTCGGCATCGTCTTCTCCCTCCCCGTCCTCATCGTCTTGCTATTGACAAGCACAGTCAAGTCAGCCACCTCTCCTGTCCAGTTCCCCCCGCCATACTCCCACATTTAGGCTATTTTTGCCCACAGAACCTCACACACCTCGGTTCACCACAACAAGCGACCCGCTCCCCAGACAAATGCGACTACTTAACAGAGACAGCGCAAAATCAAGAGCCTTCTCGCAGCTGTTCTCCTCCTTTTTAACCTCCTCAAGCCCCAGGCCCTACCACAGGGAAGACTTCCCCGCCCGCCTTTACGCTCGGCGCTTTTCGCCTCAGCTCGGAGCCTCAGACGCGGCCCCCCCCCGCCCGCACAGCGAAGGGACCCAGGAGCTCCTCCGGGACCCCCCCCGGGGACCAGGCGGAATCCTTTGGGAGAAGCCCTCCGCTCTCCAGAGCGGCGCGGAGGGAGAGCGCTCCCCCTCACAGGCCGCTTCAGGCCCGACGCCGAGCAGCCGGCTCCCGCCGCACCACCGGGCAGCCCCGCGCCGCCGCTAAGGCGCCCGCAAGCGCTCACCGTCCCTCCGTCCGCCTCGTTCCCCCACTCCGCCGCGCTGCCTTCGAAGTAATCGGCGTCCTCCATGGCTCCTCCCGTCCCGCCCCGGGCCGAAAAAACCGCGGCGATGGCCGCAACCAGGCCGCGACCGCCCCCCCTGGGCGGAGCGGCGCGGAATGGCGGGCGCCGAGAGGGTGGAGCCGCCGCCGGGCCGGGCCGGGCCGAGGGGTGTGGGGGATCGCCGCGGCGGCCCTCGGAGCGGCGGGGCCGGCCGGTACGGGAAAGCCGTCCCCTTTCTGCCGCCTCGGGACGTTGGGGATTTCCTGCCCCAGACCGTCCCCCGCCCCGGGACGTGCTGACGGGAGCCGCCGGCGGCGCGGCCTGCGCCGGCGGAGCGGCCGTTACCTCACGCCTCGGCGCCGCTTCTCGCTGGAGCTGGCGTTGACGGGGGTGAAGCCGTTGCGTGGTGAATTATGGCTGCAACGATCCACGGACGCCAGCAGATAAAAATGAAATAGGGAAACGTAAAAGCTGGCCCCATGGCGGTGGTTCCCCAGGAGATGGAGGCTCGCTCTGTCCCAGTCCGAGCAGTTCATCCCCGGTTTGGCACTGCTGGACAGCGAGGCAGAAGACAGCGTGCAGTCAGAGGGAAAAAAAAATAAAGTCAGAGGGGAAAAAGAAGCCAATGGAAGTTTAAAAGCAAACTTCCCTACCCTGCAAAACCTCCCAAAGCCTCCCAGCGCAGCTGCAATTGGATGGGGATTGCAAGGGAAGAGGGAAAAATTGGATGAGTTGCTCTTCTGGCTGCAGTTGAGTAACAGCAGTTTCCTCGCAGGAAGGGTATTGAACGACAGCAACAAGTTGATAGTAATGATCAAATGTTATGGTAGAATTAAAAAACTAACAAGTAGGGAAAAAAAGTTAAAGAATAGGAAAGATAACTTTGGCGAAATGGAAGTGGTAAAATTTTTAGGGCCAGATTTTAGTGGTAAAGTTTTAGGACCAGCATTGGTGTAACTCTGTACCGAAAACTTGCCGGAGAATTACATTAAATAACATTTCTGCCTTTTCTCATTGCAAACAAAATATTTGGGGGTTACTTTTAGCCCAAGACAAAACCCTGAAGTCTTTGATCTAAAAAAAACCTTGATAAACCAACTGTAGTCCCTATTAATAACACTACTGGCATTACAGTTAGCAGGTTCATTTTGGGGCAGCAAAGAGGTCTGCGCTGCATGAGCCAAATTCCCCGTTTCTGAGGCTCTTAGGCCATCTGTAACCACACAGGGCAGCCTGTTACGCAGGATTTGTTCCCCTGTACACAAAGCTGGGTCCCCAGAGCAGTGGTTGTGCTAGCCTCGGGACCTTAGTACAGCCCTTCTTGGGGGTGCCGAGAAAGACAGGGTCCCGAAGGAGACCGGCTGAGCTAGGGAGCTGACTGAAGGCAACAGGCCAAGAGGGCTGCCAGCAAAGGGAGAGACTAAGAAGTTACAGGCGGATGAAGAGGGGATAAGTCTAAAATGAAAACTGATCATACAATCTGACCTTAGGCAAGGAGATAGGCATTGCTGAAATGGAGACCATGTGAGAGAAACAGAGTCCCTTTGTCTCTCGTCAGATCGACTCCTGTTCTTCAGTTGTGTAAGAGTTTAACTGTGAGAAAGGGGAGGCTGAGGGTGTGTTCTGGGATTTGGAGGGCATCCAAGAGCATTGCTGATTAATTATTTAAAAGGTCCTTTATTCTCATTCAGTTCCTAACTGAAAAATAGTAAAAAGAAATTACATAGTATTCCATGCAGTCCATGAAATCGCTTGGTAGGGAAGGCCAAAAACCCCTGTTCAGAAATAAGCTTTTGTAGGATCTTCAAGAGATGCAGTCCTTGTTCAAGCGTGGTCACTGTACCAAAGGGCTTACTGCACTTCAAATTTCAGTACAGCAAATAAACACCACCACCTGAACTGCAGCACAGTGCGAGCTGTGCTGTCATATGCTGCCCTACAGTGGTGAAGCAACCGTTTCTGAAACATTTCTTCAACATTTTTGTGAGCCCAGGATAATGTTCTTTTTGCTCTGTCAACAGAAAGGAAAAGAGACTTTTTCAGAATAAAAGGCATGGATTGAAGTAGAGGCACAACGGACACATTCTCTACCTGTGCTAGACGATTGCTCGATTGCCTGCAGTCAGGAAGACAGTAAGGTAACATTTCAATGCTTATGGAAGCACTGGCCATTTTTTACGAGGAAAGAACTGGGAGTGAAGTGACAGGCTGAGGCTGGAGGCCAATGGAAATATCCTTGAGAAAAAGTTTTTGGCTTATCTCCACTTAGTTAGCGGGCAATTTCCATCTTGTAGATGTGAAAAAATAATAGTATACTCAGAACAGACAGCATGATCAACCAGTCAAAACTCCTAAGAAAATACCAGACCTGAATTTAATCTATCCCAAACCAAGAAAGAAAAAGTATTTTCTGAGAGTCAAATAAGAAACATCTATACACCTCCAGTGCTTCATCAGCTGGTTTTTTTTTTTTTGGCTTGTAATGATGTACAGTGTTGTAAGATGTAGGACAAGTTCTCTGAAGGTGATTCCAGAGTAACTATTATGCTACCCTAACAGAAGGTTCCGAAAATTTAAAATTGGGAGAAAAAGTGAGTCCAGAACGTAACTAACATTCCAACGAAACTGGATGGGAAAACCACAAAAGCTGAGACTTTTTGAGGCTTAGGAGATCCTAGTTCTTTACAGAAGGCTCACATAAATATGCTTTGTACAACAGATGTCTTTATATAGGTGGGAGAGGCTTCCTTCCCATGACTGAAATTTGGTGTGCATCTCCTAGGTAGGATATTTGGGTCTGCGGTCTAGAGAATTTAATTGTGCTCAGAGCTTATGGCCTGAAATAGTATGTCTTAGCTTCAGTAAAGCATTTTCAGAGCAGGTAAAAGCTTTGTCTAGTGACAACAGTTGCCCTTGTAGGACTTCAGTGGTAATTATGTTATGAAACTTACTGCTTCATTGAGTAGAAAAAGGGAACAGTTCACAGCACCAACTGCCAGTGAGAGACATAGCGGTATTAGACATTAATTATACTAGTAATTTCAGAGTCTGAATCTTAAAACTGGAAATTCTTTTGTCTTTGTATCTTTTTTTCTCTTTATTTTGATTGCAGTAACAGAAAATGATTTTTTTTTTTTTTAATATATAAAGAATGAACAATACTCAAAGCATTTACTTTCAACTTTCCTTGAGGAGAAAACTAGGGACCTGTAACAGAGCCAGACATTTCCTGAATAGCCCTTTGCAGAATTGCAATATGCAAGCTTTCCCCACTTCAGGTCAATAAACAAGACGCAAAGTAAGATCAAACCCAACAGTTTCAAGGTATCATTTAAACTGTGATGAAACCCTAAATGTACCAGAAATTGATTTTGCAAACTAAACTTTTACAACTTTGAATGGAAACAATGTTGGTTGTCTTCTTGGGTTTAACTGTGTTCTCCCATATGGATTTGTGTTTTACAAAGTTTCAGTGAAATGTTCATAAATAAAAGCACTTAGATTTACCTGAATGTCCCTGAAATTTTATTATCCAGCAAATGAACGCAACAAATTTTTCCCTAAGTGGGTATTTGACTACATTTTGTGTATAAAATATTCTTGAGTCACAATTCCCACCTAATGAGATTTTGACGAGGCAGTAATGAGGCAGTGAGCATATTAAAGATAAAAATCTTGAGCCCAATAAATACACTATGAAGGCCAGCCTCAGAGACTCTGCTGCATGCTTTGAAGAAGCAGTGAAGACATCCTGGAAAGTGGATGTGTGAAGAAGAGCCAGATCTAGAGAAACATGGAAAACTACTTTCTTTTTTATCTGTTTGGGGTTTTTTTTTTGTTTGCTTTGTTTTTTTTTAAACAGAAGTGAAGGTTGGTTTCATAAAGGTTGGGAATGGCTCTTCTAAGGGAGTAAAGAATAAACCAAGTATCAAATGCTCAAGTTTCAATTCCACCCAACTATCAAAATTTGTTACTTGATTTTTGACCGAATTACTTAACAACTATGCTTCAAGATTTCCTACCTAAAGAAGGGCTGAATATAATACAGCTGATGAAATCAGCCAACATCATTTGGTTCTTTCCTAGAATAAAATAAAAATCCCAAACAGAAGAGCCAACTTCTAACCAAACTGTTTGCCTTTTATTCATACGTTTTTTTAAAAATATCCACCCTGGCATTCTCTGTATGCTAATTACTTCTGCTCCTTGACCTCTACAAATTCTTTTAGCATAAATTTGTATTTCATAATTGTTAGCCCTTTACAAATCAGCCAATACATTCAGCTAGAGATAAGGTGATAACTTTCAAATTGAGTGGGAAATTACAGTAGCATCAAGTTAGGCTAATGAATTTCGGCTACAGTTCTTCCTTCTCAAGCAGAACCTCAAGATTAAGCATTTTTGTTTGTACTTCAAGATTCACAATTACTGGTAACACTGCTATTCCAGACATTGAACACCATGACACTTTGCTAGGTAACTGAGAACTATTGCGAGACAAAACAAGGTGGTTTTTAGGTTGCTGACATGATGTCATTCTACTCTCCTTCAGACATCAACTTAAAACTTGGAACTATATTTATATACTGTGGATTGCTTAAAAGCATAGCCCCACACTGCCCCAAGTACTTTTCAAGATGAGCCTATAGTGGAAACATTTTCTTACTTCAAAGCAAGTTCCAGTTGACTTGCATATTGATCATTAAACTTAAACTTCACTGAAGTATCTCCCAGTTCTATAAGGTATTTAATAAGTACATTTTTTGCAGCTCCTTAGTTGGAGATATCCTGGCCTTTTAGATAAATACATTCTCTGATCTTGAAAATTTGTATAAGGATCCCAAACTGGGTCACTTACCTGGGGAATGAAGAATTTCCCCCATATTTTTCAGTGTCCAAGGTGATGGATTTAGGAGTCTCGTTTATCTAGCTTTCCCTAGTTCCTTTGAATTTTCAGTGAGGTTGTCTCATAACTTTTTCATAGCTGCTCTACTCTCTCTTATCAATCATATACATTGTAAGAGTAGGTGAGGGTGAGGACAGGAGAAAGTAGTTGAATCCAAGGTAGCAGGTTTTGGGCCATGATGTTGGACAAAACAATCGGCTGTAAGCTCCCCAGTTTTAAATTAGAAATAGGTTAACAAGAGCCGTTGCTTGTGGCAGCTCTGGGCTTCCAGACTGTCTTACATAGATGAACCTTTGTAGCCCAGCAGAGTTTTGCCCTGTGGGAAACAGAACTCAAGGTTAGCACCAAAAGCTTCATGAAATCTCCTTCTTCATTTTGGATGTTGTGCCTTCAAGCAAAAAGAGAATGGATATTAAAAATACCGAGATAGATATGAATCATCACACACACACTTCAGGAAAGACATGTTGTCTCCTATGGCTCCAGCTTAATACAAGTTTGAAATACCTTTCATTAATACTGTGAGGTCTTACACAGACATGTATTTGGTCCTATCACCCAACCCCTTCATTTGTCTTTTCTATGGAAGCTCTTCTAATACTGCCAACAGAAAACTGATAATGTAGTGAAAAAGAACTAGAATGGGCCCCCTTTCCAAGTAGCCTTACAGTCCACAAGCCTGATAAGGTAATTAATAACCCTTATACAGCAGGTCCTTTCTCTGCCGGCACTCTAGTAATTCTAGTTGCAAGAATGATACAAGTCCAAAGTCATATCCAATACCAGAAAACTACAAACAGAAACACTATACTTCACTATTAATAATTCACATAAAATTCACAGTCTAAAAATATTAGCTTGCATAACAGAACAACAGAACTGAGAAAATTCCCAACATTACTACCTCTGTCCTAAGCTGCTGCTTTTGCCAAACTTGAGTAGTAGTATATTTGAAAAAAAAAAAAAAAAAAAAAAAAAAAAAAAAAAGTATTAGCCAACTCATTTAATAAAACAACTGGGTAAATTAAAGTGAAGAGATACATTCACATTTTAATTTTGAATTTGCTTACATTTGTCTACTGGTACCCCAGCCTTAGAAAGCATGTTATGTTACATAAAAAACCCTCATACCATCTCCCTCAAAAATGTATCATTCTCTCTGTATTTGGGACAATGTTTAAAGGCTTTACTTTGTCCTGTCATTAAAATAAAGATTTTTGAGGCAGACTTCCTAAGTGAAAAAAATTAGGAAAACCTGTAAATTCTGGTTTGGTGTTTTTTTTGTTTTTCTTAAAAACAAAACTATTTATTACATATTTGGTCAGTTACCCCTTGTTGCAGAGGTATCAGCGAGCACTTGCTGTTGTTAACCTAGAGAAGAGCTCCCTATTTTTTCCACAGAACCAGGCTAAGTTTAGGACCTGGAAGTTAGGAAAAAACCCCTAGCTTATTATTTTTATGTTTAATGCGGTGAGAGATTAGTTTGCCTCCCCAGCTCCTCCCAAGTTGCTTTTCCAAGTAGACTTGTGCTTTAAACTGCACCCATTTTGCTCAGCTCAGTATATTAAAAGTAGACAGGGTAAGAGGCAGTTATAACTTTTAATAAGATGAGAATCAGGGCTGAAAACAATTAATTATGAAGCCAGCACTCATGGCTGAAATTTTAGCAATCTCTGCAATACAGTAAAATACTGTAAAGCAGTTTACCTACCTAGTAACTGAAACACATCCACTCACAGTATTTAAGCTAACTGCTTACGACCAGAATTAAAATAGGTTCACCCTTGGAATTTCTGTCTTGTCAGTCACCAGAGAGATTTTTCAGTGCAACGGCTTTCATCAATAGAGGTTCAGAAATCCCCTTTGTAGCTTATTTTATTTACAAAGACACTTCAAAGTTTGTCATAGAACAGAAAGAGTTTTTCCCAATGGATGAATTTTCAGAAATACCAAGCTGAGGAAGAAGGGTACAGTTTTGGTTTTGGACTGCAAACAGAACTTTGCTTGTAAATATTTTTACTGTTATACAAACTCAACATGTATTTTAGGAATGAGGACCTGTTCCTGTGTGAGATTTCCACTGATAGTAATCTATGGCCCTGATCCTGCTTTTTACAGTTAGTAGAAATTTTATCATCTACTTCCATGGAAGAGTTCTTATGAGTGCCAGCATTGTTAGAAATACACATAGCGTATTAGATACAGTTGGGGAAAGAAGAGAACTTACTCTCTTCCAGAATAAGTTACATAATTTTATAAGTTATAAGAACTTCATCAGTCTTAGACATTTGTATAGCACCAATCACCAACAGTAGTATCACTAAGGCACTGCACTGGTACTCAGCTGTCATGGGGTCTATCTGCACATCTGTGGTCAATTTCCTGTGTAATCACATTTATATCTTTTGTTTTTCCTGGTACATCATTTTTGACATTGGAAAATAGGATATAATACAAAACATCCTACATCATTCACAGGAATATTGCACCACAACTAATTACAAGGTGCTCAGATTTTAAAGTGATGAACATTAATATTTCTGTGCATAGATTTACCGGTAAAAGAAAATTATCCTGCAGTTATCAATTACGTGTAACACACTGGAACAGAATTAGTTTCAGTTCCTCTGGAGTTAATGACATACTCCTAAGTTAAATCCTATCCTCGATGCCACGATTCAAAATAGTTTTTAGATAAATGAAGATAAGCCCTCAGGGCTCCTGTCTATGACAACTGATCCAGCATGCCTTCATATGCTTTTGCACCAAAGTCTGCTCCTTTTTCAGCCAGTTTCAGCCTCTAAGAGAGCAGTTTTTGATGCTTTCAGAAGCAGCTGAATCTTTTTTTAGTCTGTAGTGGATTCACCTCTCCACATTATTAAAAAAAAACCCTTCAGGAGTTACCACTGTTCTGCTGCATCACACTGGCTGCTGAATATGTCTACTTACGTACAAATTACTAAAAGTTCTTGGATTGAAATAAGTTACTGCAAATGCACAGTAGCTGATTTTGAAACCACAACATCTCTACAATTTATTATTATTTTTACAAAATACCCAAAGTGATCAGACCATATTGTAGGTTACTGGCTTGCCAAAGGTTATGTTTTAAAATCAAAACCATTTCTGAGTTACAGAAGTGCCAAAAACAATCTTGAACAAGGTTTGTTTGTTGTGTTTGTTGTTTTTTTTTTAAACCAACCCCCATCCAACAAAACAGTTGTATAACTTAAAACAGAAACAAGAGTTTGTGTTGGAAACTGTTTAAAAACCAACCCACCAAATCATGCTTGAGCAGAAGCCTTGTATGGCAAAGATTTAGCTTTGGGCAATTTAGTGCCAAGATATAGACCCTCTATGGGTTTATAATGGAAATACTGACACAACCTCAACTATAGTGATGCAAATGTGCCCTAAAACACTGTATTTGCTTTTATTAATAAAAGTGGTAGTGTTTACATTTGCAGGTATCTTACACTTCAGCATCACGATGAATACTGAGTAGAATGAGTTAAGTTTTGGCTGTAAGGTCAGAAGTTTCCAAACAGATGAATGAGACAAAAGTGAAAGTCCTCAATCATGAAAACAAGAAGTTCAAATAAATAAATAAAACAAAACTAGGAAATATGGGTAAGCATTAGGTTGGAATGGTTCAATTAACTGCAAGTTATGGCCACTAAATTAGAGACAGAAGAAAACACAGTTACTTATTAAATAGCAAGCATTAAAGCTTTATGTTTTTGTATTTAAAAAAAAAAAAAAAGCTGTTAAAAATAAGACTTGCATTTACCAGGCCACCAAACTGCATGGACTAATAAAGAGACTAACAAAGGCAATACTGAGACATTAAGACACACACACACTCCATACTTGTGCAACTCAACCATATTCAACAATTGCCTTTTTCCTTACTTAAGAAAAAAAAAAAAAGCATCCCCTAAACATTTCTGTTCACATAAAGCTTTAGGTTTCTTAAACTGTTGCTGTCTTATATAGCTCATTGTTATTATGTATCCTTCTCATTATCAGAGGAAGAAGCTTATTTTATTTTTTTTTTTGTTAATGGAGGTGCTTTGTTTCTCTCAGATCAGAGATTACATTCCTCACACCACTAAAGGTTTTCCCCATTTATAAATTTGGTGTTTACACCAACTCCTCCTAGGCTTAAAAAGATAAGGGTTGGCACTAAATTAAAGATTTTGGCTCTGTAACTAAAATTAAGGCTCACAATGAATTTCCTTTCCACTATGTGTGTCCCATTTTTACCTAGTGGAAACACCAGCCCTTAACCTACAGGCACTGGATACATTCTTAAATTGTAGGGGGTTATTTTCGGTCATGTTCTCCTACAGTTCTACAAAGTTCAGGTGGCAACTTTCTAAACCTGTGAACAGGAAAGATCATTATTTAAAAGATGAGTAGCAACCGCAGCTAAAATTTTTAGATGTTTTAGTGTCTTCTGGAAGATCACTAGTAATTTTGAATTAAGCGAGATGGGAGAGTAACTCCATCATGTCCCTGCTCTTTACATGAAAACGGACTAGGTGATTAATTTTCATTTAGACGTTTAGCCACACAAGCAATGAAAACTCACAATTCTGAACAGTTGCAGTTCTTAGTATTAAAAAGGCATCTGATACCTGAAGCAAATCTAGCTGCACAGACATCACTGACCACACCCTAATTTTAATTTAAACTGGACCTCTTCCCAAAAAAGAAAGTTAACACAGTCTCTTGGGTGGAGGGAAGCTAGTGTGAAAGGCAGAGAGGCAAGTATTTTGGTGTTTGTTTTTTGTTTTGTTTCTTTTGTTTTCCTTTTAAAGTCACTGCAGTAAGATCCAGATCAGTTTAGGGGTATAAATGAAGGGGGAGCAGGGGTGTTTGAGTAATATAGGCTAACACTGTTCTAGATGTGTTATTACAGCTGTAATTTCTGACTCTGTACAAATTGTACACGTAGGTTTAGACACATGAAAAAGTAACACACTCACAGAGACATAAAACACCTAGGTATAAAATATAAAGCAGTGTAGTAGTTACTAAAATTACATGCTCTCTTATTGCTACAGTGATTTTTGCTCTTTTTCTTTTTACTGTACCACATGTTGTTCTAAGCATATAATTTGCATAAATTATTCAAGTTTAAGAAAAATCCACACATCTTCACTTTAAGCTACTTATATAGTTAATATAAAACAAAAAGGTTCTAAAGTATCTCTTTATTAAAAGAGAAATAAAAATGTCATTTGAAACTGGAATTCAGTGGCCAAATCCAAGGGCAGTGCACACCTTGTCATTCTGGTAGTAGTATGCCCACGCAGCGTAAGTGGAGGTTGGTGGGGTATTTGGCCCAGTCTAGAGATGGTCACCAGACCTGCATGATGCCCTATGTGTCCGTTATTGTTCTGGTTTTGTCTTTAGCAAAAAGGACTATGAATGACCAAAGACTAACATTTATAATTTGTAGCAAAATTTGGTTTATGTAGAAACAAGCCATGTTTTGCATTTGGATAGAGATTTAAATGAATTAAAGCTAAAAATTAAAAAGCATGATGCTGCAACATCTGGTCACTTGTTGAAGACCTCACTTTTAAAGTGGTTAAGTTTGCACAATTTGTACTTTTTTCTTTTTTTTTTTCTTTTTTCTTTTTTTTTTTTTTACTAAACAGTATTTTTCCTTCTTTTATAAACCAGAAAAACTAAACTACAGATAAATTTTCCCTACCTTGAGCTAATGCTGCAGATAGGGTTGACAAAGCTGTACAGCGCAATCAAACATACTTACATCTTAGCTCATTGTACAGGTACAGCCATAATCAAGGCACAAAGATCTTCTACAAGTTATTTTTTTTCAATAAAGTTGTACAAAATAATACATTTTACAGTCTGTACAAGAATAATAATCCAGCAGTAAAATAAAAAATGAGGGGAGGGAAGAAGAAAAAGAAGGGAAAGACTGTGAGGACTACAGTCCAGATAATGATTTTTATAGCAGACGGGATCATCAGTGGACAAACTGAAAACAGTGTGTGGTTAACTCTTTCTGCAATCACAGGCCATACGCAGTTCAATTCATAAATGTCCATGGTTGTCTTTAGACCACCAAGACTGGTTTTAAAAATACCCTTCTGAAAGGTAGCAGTTGGTTTTTGCACTGTCTAGGTCTGTTGTAGAATTGTCAGTATTTCCGTTCAAAGCCACATTACAGTCAGAGAACCAAACTCAAGTGTCTGTCTTCAAACTTGGTCTGTGACTTGGCACCTTCTTTAGTCTGATGCAGTGAATGATACAAAGTGGAGATCACGGGTTATACGATTATGCCCACAACAGTGCTAAATTACCTAAAGTTTTCTCTCCCCAATTTTTGTTTTATGTTTTAATTTTTTATCCCCAATTCTTTCAGGTGCTCCACATTCAGGGCTTTTAATTAATTAGTTTTTATTTCTTTTTTTTTTTTCTTTTTTGTTAATAACAGTGTTAGGGAATCCTCATGGAAATGGCCTTTTAAGTGTTAGGGGCCATCCCAAACTGTCCGAGGGGTACAGAAGCAAGCTTAGAAGTGCTGCTATTGTCCAGCAAGGAGAAAAAGTTGAGGGGTGCAAATCAATGGGAGATTCAAACAGTTCTCTTCCACCCTATGTGGGCAAGGGTGTTTTTTTTTCTTTTTTTTAATAAGGAATAAGGAGTCCAAAACACAGAAAAAAGTGCTCTCCATCACAACAACTCGTATTGGCGAAGGTGCATGCGCTGAATAATGTCCCGACAGTCATTGAAAACCCTCCGGATGTTCTCTGTATCCACTGCACATGTGAAGTGAGGATAGCAATAGTGCCTTCCATCTCCACTTGCTGTGCTGATTCTCTGTTAAAAGTAAGAGAAAGATACTGGGTTAAAATAAAACTGACTGGGGACTGCCCCCGCCATGTTCTCAAAACTCAGATGAATGAAGGTTAAGGTAAGTACGTGTGCATTGTGTTTTCAAAGGGTGTAACGAAGTGACAAAATGCCCACAATTTTTCACTCTGTCACCTGAAACATGACATTTAAAATGATCAGAATTATATGGGGAGAAGGCCACTGCATACTGGGGAATTTCAGAGTTGAAGGAGAACTCAGAAAAGTGCTATTATTTATATGCAGCTTTGGTGAATTAGCCACACAACTCCTAGTCAATTTGTCCATGAAGAAAGCAGGATTTTGCCTCCTTGTACAAGGCTTTTATCCCTGCCTTACACTTACAGAAAGCTTCCCTCAAAATTTTATTTTTGCTCCATTTTAAAGAGTCCACACTTTGATTGCCATGCTCACCATTACAAGTAATTGTAATAATATTTTTAAAAAATCTGTTATAGCTTCAGCTGACCAGTAATGAGAAAGATAATATGAAAAGAACATTAATATTTTATGGATGATGCATCTTTTACTTAGTCTTTATCTTTCGAAAGAATGCATGGAATAAAAATCTGTCCCCATTAAGAACAGCAGGACTTCACTCATCACTCTATTTGAGGTTTCCTAATTCTCACCAATTCTTTTGCTATTTAATTATGTACTGCATCAACAAACAAATATCTGAAGAGCAGCTAACAAACAGCAGTAAGGCTCTTAAATGTAACCGTGTTTTAGGCAGTGTGGACGTTAAATATGAACAACACAAAAAGTGACAGCATTTTGCAATAGTAGAAGGTACGTAAGAGCTTATATTTGAGAAGAATCACATGAGAAATACTGAAAGAAAGGAAATACTTACAAGAAACTCGTCTCTAATAAAATACTTGGCCCTTGTAACTCTGGGATCCTCACCAGGCTCTGGTGTTGCTGAATAATAATAACGTAAGTATATCTCATTAAACCAGTTGTTTTTTGGTGATAGCACCTAAAAATCATAACTTGTTCTGTTTTCTGCTCACATATGACAGAAACATACTTTGCAAAACTGACTATAAGACAAACCATAACATATTATCTAAATGAGCAAGATTTCAGGAGAACAAAGGAATATTACAGTGGCCATAGTACCAGCCATTTGGCAGGTTAGAGAAGTGACCACAGATATGACTAGGGGGAGTCCAGAGGACATATCTATGACAAGCTGTACTGTGTCCAGCAAAGTAACAGGATTTTGGCATGATGAAATTATTATATATTAAATGCATATAAGACAGGATTCTTTCATTATTAATACCTACAATTTAACATGACAGTTTGGCTGAAAGACAATGAAGATTACATCTACTTAACAGTTTTCAAGTCTTAGCTGAAATTACCAAAAACATTACAAATGTGATTAAGAAGGAAATGATAAATTGCTAATAAAACTTAAAAATCTTACCATCATCTGGTGTAGTGTAGCGAGCAAATTCTGGAAAGTAGTCTTCAATTTTAGATTTCCCTGCCAAAACTTTCTCTGCTAGCAAATCTTGTTTATTCAGGAAAAGAATTACTGAAATGGTCCGTAGCCACCTGTAGAAAATTGAAACCAAACACTCTGAGAAGGCACAGCTAGGATCATACAGCAAAAAGAAACTTAATCCAGTTCTGGACACAACACTCATATGACACGCTACAATAATTTTGAAAGGTTTGTTTTATACCTGAATCCTATGGTGTAATTCTGGGTGTACACACCCTGAGTTTGGTTCGCGTGCTCCTAACGCGGGCAATGAAAGTTGCCCACTTTCTACTGCTAATCCAAATACATCAAATAGGTGAGCATATCCACTTTCAGTGTGCCACTCTATCACTGCTTTAATTACTTCAGCCTCAATATGGCAACTACCAATCTGTAACTCTCCCGAGTTTTCTTCAATTAGGTGAGCGTATTGGACATTAACGTAACAGGTAGACAGTTGCGATCAAAGACTAGCTTGGACTGCGCTGTGAGAAGCAAATAACACCAGCTACGCTGCTGTTGTGGGTTAACCCTGGTGGGCAGCAAAGCACCACGCAGCCACTCGCTCACTTTCCCCCTCAGTGGAACGGAGGAAGAGGAAAGAAGAATAAAACCAAGAAAACTTGTGGGTCAAGATTAAAAAATATAAACAATAATTGTTTAATAAGTGAAGGATAAGTGGAAGAGAGAAGAAAACAAAACAAGCGATGCAAAAAGGCAATCACTCACCACCTCCTGTGGGCAGACCAATACCCAGCAAGATGGCTAACCCTCCTAAGCCCCTCTCTTTTCCCTTTTATTGCTGAGCATGACATTAATATGGTGCGGAATACCTCTTTGGTTAGTTTGGGTCATCTGCTCGCTTGTGTCCCCTCCCAACCTATTCCGTACCCCCAATCTATTCACTGGGCGGGGGGCGGCAGAGTGAGAAACAGAGAAGGCCTCGATGCTCTACAAACACTGTTCAGCAACAGCTGCGTTAGTGTGTCATCAGTATTGTTTCAGTAAAAAATCTGTAACACGGCACCATGTGAGCTGCTATGAAGAAAACAAACTCTATCCTAGCTAGGCCCAGTATGCAAGTCTTGACTATAGCATAAGACAGGATTACTAATTTATGTGATATGAACAATGAAACTTCAATTCACGGACCTGTTGTTCCAGATACTCTTGAAGAGGTTTAGTGCTTCTTGAAGCCGATTGGTCTGATTGTCCTCTCGTATAACCATGTTGTAGCTACTGCTTGCCACCACAAATATGATAGCAGTCACATCTAAATCAAGGAATACCCATTAGTTAATACCAAACTTCAGAAGAAATACCCAGGAATCCCAAAGCTCAATAAAAAGCTGTCAGACTTTCAGCTTCATGAAGAGAACAGGCTGGAATGTTATTGCTGACAGCTTTCTAAGTACTAGAAATAAAAAAAGAAAGTGAAGAAACCATCTAAGATAGGAAAGGCAGGCCACAGAACAGAAGCTGACAGAATGACAGAAAATGTAGGAAAGAAAGGAACAGAGGCAAGAGAGAGAAACTGAAGAAAGCTAAGAGGAGAATTTAAAGAAGATTTAAAAGGTATGAAGAAATTTAGAAAGCAACTCTGAGCTATCAAGAAAGGACAGGGAGGCCCTTGGGGGAAGACCTCAGGACAAATGGCACTTTTGATCTGCGTGAATAGTAATAATAAAACCAGTAGATTACTGTGAATTCATGGTTAACTGTTCTAGTCCTCCTACAGTGTACTATACTGCTTAGAGGCCCCTATCTCTTTCCTGGGAGATACTCCCAGGATCACAGAATCCAGATGTCTGTGTTTCTGTGTGGCTGTGCTGCTCCAGAACCCTTTCACTGACTTCCAGTCTCGTCTACCTCAGACATCAACAGCAGAAGAGATGAGTCAGATCATGAAGTAACAGGAAGGAGCAGAGGTAAAACCCAAACAAATCTGTTATTAATAGCACAGAAGAAGAAAATATTGCACAGTAGTTCCAGACATATATAAAGTGTTCAGGTGATACTCTATGACAGTAACCGTAGCAAAACACCATGAATTGTAAGTTGCATTCTACTTTATCTATTCTGTAGCATCTCATTATAACTCTTCTACAAAAAGATAGACTTTTGCATAGCTTCATAAATATTTTGCCCAAACAACAAAGAAAAAGACAAAAATATTTTCACCAGCTCTAGCTTTAAAAAAACTTGTGTGGAGAAACATTTTACATCTGAACAGGGAGAGAGTAGAATAAACAGCTGTAGTGACGGTACATGTAACACTTCAGCATACACACAAAACTACCTAATTTAAATTGTATGGAAGTTAAAAATATAATCACCTGAACTAAACTGATGGGGACATCAGTGTTAAAACTCCAGATCTTACAAAATGCCTGCAAATGTTTCAGGTCTTACCTGTATCTAGGCTGGTGCTATGTCAGCATTCTAAGGAATCTAGCTTACATGTAGGTTACTTAAATGAGGGTATTTGTTCCTATGTTTTCAGTAAGGGCCTTCCCCTTAGGCTGTTTTTCAAGAAATCATTTTAATATGCATGGCTCCTTAGAAAAGTGCAGATTTATAAAATCCATTATAAACCTTTTCGACAAGGGCATTTTGGGGCTACACTATACAATGCACATACCGTATTGCGACACCATGTCTAACAAGACAGATGTTCCCTGCAATCTCATACTGCATTAATGGGTCGGTGCTGATTTGGAAAGAAGCACCCATGAAATAGCAATGTGGCTGCAATTATGCGCAAAAATATGATTTTCTGATTTTATGCATACTAATTATCCTGTAATTGTATATTTTGTATAGGCACAAATGTATGTAAACCTTCACTTGGAAGCCAGAATATAGCTTGGAATTTAACACTCACATAGCTTGCATATAATGCACAAACCCACCACCAATTAAACCTAATTAAATGAAGAGAGGGAAGCTGAAGAAAATGGACAAGGTATGTTAAGTTAAACTTGAACCTTTCCACCTACATTCTCCCTAAAGATATTCCATGCAGTTACAGAAGTTTACATGTCAAGAAAAATTCCATCCTGTATGACTGTCCAGATAATTCCTTACCAAGCTACATGGAAAAGAAGATGGCTTTCACACAGTGAGAAAATTAAGATTGGGCATTAAAATTTTGCAGAGAACTATTTTATAAAACAAACATAAATTCTAATCATACCATTAAAACACTGGATCCATTTTCGGCGTTCATCTCGTTGCCCTCCAACATCAAACATACTAAGAAAAAATCATAAATCGAGTCAGAATACTTTTTGTGTTTGGTTCCCCCCCCCCCCCCGAACACAAACAGAAAATATAAGAAATTTTTGGTGTCATAAAAGCTAAAAGGAATCAAGGATTATGAGAACCTGAACAGGTAACAGTCCACCAACATATGCACACAGAGCTTTCATCACAAAATATAATTATGTTTAGTTTCACTAACACCTACACTTGAAGGTAAGAAATTCTGGTGTATGTACATTGTAGATTCATTTTCACCCTTACAAGCCAAGACATTAAAAAAGGTCCTGTAACAAGTCATTTGCTGAAACAAGTATCGCAGATCTAAACTCAACAAGACCAGACTAAAACTCAGCAGTTTTTGTTTGGGTCAAGCAATCTTTCTAACCTGGGACAGTAAAGAGAACGTGCATTTTCTGTTACTCAGATATATACAAAGTTTTTGGTCAATTATTTCAGTAAATAAACTAGCAATGAATCAAATACTCAGAAAAGTCGTTAGTAAAAATAGATTTAAAACATTTTGTTCTTTGCTATTTAAAATAAAAGCAGAAAATTGCACACCAATTTGAATTTCTTTTTAAAGCCAGACTACTAAATTAAAACATCGTAAACTACTTGCTTTCTATTAAACATCAACTTGAGAAATACAGTAGTCTCAATGACTATACGGTAGACTGTCCACCAATTTACCCTGGCATTTGTCTGCATTGTATTAAAACAACAACAACAAAAAAACACCAAGGAAAGAAAAAAAAAAAAGAAAGAAAAAAAAAGAAAAAAATAAGCATACTTACTGAAAATTTACTTTATCCACCTGAAACTTGGTTTCAAAAATTCCTGATGTCAAAACTCTGCATCTGAGAAGATCCTAGAGCATAAAGGAAAAGTCACTGATTCAACACAGATACTTCATAATTCTTCATATATGCAGCAATAGAAATAAAAACTTTGTACCCAGTGCTGATAGTGTATGCTGTACTGCAAAAACAGGGAACAGAGCACCATGAAGCTGCATTTAAGCTGCATTTGATCTTGAACACATGTGCACACACATGGGTGTGCTCAACTTTTAAAGTATATATATTTTCACAAGCAGGTTGTAAGTGCCAAGTTTGGAATAGGAGGAAACATTTACAGGCCACTTAAAGCAAACGCAAGTGTTCTGAACAGCACAGACCCATCCCTAGAGATTAGATGATGCATTCACAGATTTCAGAGGGATAGTGGCACACAACAGAATCTTTAAACTGCCACCAAATAATTCCCAACTCCAGAAGATAGATCTCTCCCCCAGCTGTTCAGTGTTTGGCTATTGAAAGAAACGTCTAGGTCTCAGAATTTTCCAATTTTTCCTTCAAAGAACTGGGAGCTCAACCACTTAAATCTCATAAGAATTGGGCTTTTCAGAGATAAAATCTGAAATTTCCTGTAGAGACAAAAATGATAATCAGAAGTTGTAAGCTACAAACAATTGAAATTGTTATAAGTGCTACAAAATCCTACTAAAACCAAACTGTATCGGCTTTTATTTACTGTGTATTGTAAAGCAGTGACAGCCATATATAATGCCTAGTGGGTAATTGATCTAGAAGAACCTAATTTGCATAGGCTGCAGACTGAGTACACAGTCCAAATATAACTAACGACAAAATACCACTCTAAAGGTTTTATAATTTAGGACTTAAAGTTTTGGTTTTCTTCACAATGGGCCTAAATAGCAGATAAATTGTAACATTTGCAGCAGATCCTTAGCCTCCAATATAAAACTGATACTTGTTTTAAAGTTTCGTATCTGAAGATTAGTTGCTCCAAACTTCAAACATAATAACCTATATTTTTAATATTTTGTTTCTTGAAAATAGAATTATTTCAGTGATAAGAAAGCCTCATTTATAAAAAACTTCAGATTTTTAAAAGGATGAATGATTAATTTATTCTTGAACAACTTCAAAGGATACAAACTGCTCTCTCCTCATCAATACTGTCTGTGAAAGTTTTAGGACATTATAATATGTTTTTTGATTATTTATCCTATAAAAGTACACTAGATGCTTAATTGCATTACTTATGGGCAGAAAGTTAGGAATATACATGTGATTTTGGACTAGGGATTTGGTCCTAAAAAGATCCTCAGAGTATCTGTAACAAAATGAAAACTATAATTCGTATTCTGATTAAAGAAATACAATCTTCTAACAAGGTTATTTTTACAAAATCTGGTTTACAGTGGGAACCAGTGGGGCTCAGAAAATACCAATCAACTTTGCATCAAAGAAAGTACATGACGGTTATTCAGCAAAGAAAGCAAAACATTATAAATTACTCATTCAGGTGGATATTTAAGTTTTAGTGTCACAGAAGCATGATGTAAGTCTTGAATCTAGGCAGATTTTAATTTCACAGTACATTTGTATGTATAAACATAATCCAAATAACAAAGTAATTTTTACTGGAATACTAAATATGTATAGTACATGGTAATACCTGTATTAGTGCCACAAATAGCAATTACAAAATTAATGAGACAGTTACCTCAAAGACAGAGGGGGCAGATAAATTGTGTAATTTCTTAATGAAACTTTCCTTACCTGGTCAGACGGTGTATACTCATTTTGTTTGACTATGTCAATCTTGTCTAGAAAACTGGGGAGAGGAAAGAAAAAGAGTAACTTTTCATTCTCAAATTAGACCAACTATCTAACACTTTAGTAACTGACAGGTTCCCAGATAAGATTTGTTATAATTTAATGCACTCCGCTTCACAAAATGCTGAATACACTTAAATTGCTCAACATATGTGTGCTAGTATTTAAAACATGCATTTCCTAGCACCACCCAGCAGAGGGCCAAATCCACAGTTTTATTAATCAGGTCTGGTAATCTCATTCCAACCCCCTCCCACTCTGCTCCCTCTGCTAACAAACGTACAAGTAGTTTAATTTAGGTAATTTATTCATATAAATTGTACAATATAATCTGCTACTGCTACTGTAAAGCAATGACTCAAATAAATTGCCTACATGTAATTTTCCTGAAAGTAAGATGATTATTTTTAAAAAATTTAATGTCACTGTAATTCTTTTAATAAATGAAATCCCTAAACCAATTTAATTACAAGTTCAGTTAAGTGAGAGGGAATACTGATTTTTCTGTCAATTGTTGGTATCAGTTTTCCAGTTTACTTTCTGAAGTACTAGTAGTAGTAGGCCAAATGGGTATATAAAAAAAGTATTTTATTCAAATTCATTAGGCATTACCTAAAAAGGATATCCTGGAGTCTTTAAAATGTTTTTACCAATTAACTGTAACCTCCTAATTATCTTTCACTTCAACTCAAAGAGCAAAAATCTCAAGGAACCAATTTGTTAACTCTGTTTTATTGTGGTGTTACTATAAGACTTGAATGTAGTGAACCAGGAGCTTCAGGACGCAGATTTTATGCTATTTGCATTCCGAATCACATTGTCCAACATGAAGCATGCAGCAGGGCTACACCGTGCTCAGACACCTTCCATTTCAGTATTATTAGGAGATCTAGCAATACTTCTACAGTTAACTTTACCCGTAACATTAATGATTAATCACAGTCTTAAAACCAATGTACTTTTAAGTTTCCTTTTAAATTCCTTTGCATGAATTCTTTATAAAGCAGAAATCACAAAGAAAAGCTGAGTTTTCCCTTCCGATCCCTACACATAGGCAGGTACGCTGAAAATGCATGAACTACGGTCGCAGGCAATAATTTAAAGGAGGGGAAATGGTAGCCACGTCCCAGATTCACAAATCAGAAAGCAAACCTCCGTTAAAATCAGCAAGGGTCTTAGCCCTCAGTTTCAGACCCCGCTTCCCAACTGACTTTCTAACACATCTAATGAAGCACAGGGGAAAGAAGAAAAACAACTGTATGTTTTAACAGCAGCTTCGGCGTAAAGCCGTTTTCACCAGGGACTAGATGACCATCTTGTTTCAGAGACAAATGAAAAGTAATTGTTTAGTCTGTATTACGGAATTTTAAACGCATTAAAATGTATCTTAGTAAACATGTTACTAAAAACATGAGACAAAGTGTAAAGATAAATTTCCATCGTGAAAGGTGACTTGGAGGCAGATGTACAAGGATAAAATTGATGACAGAACGTGTACTGCAATTTGCAAGCTGGAGTTTTTCCTCATTTCTTCCAAGCTGTTAAGTAATTTTTATTTTTTTTTTAAATCCAAAGGAAAAGAAGTAAAGCTCTTTGTTCAGTACATAGAGGATGTTAAACACGTACAACTATCATGAATTCCAACTAGTACGAGTGTTGACACATTATATTCTCTTCTAAGACCACAGTTTCAGAATCATGTGGCAATTTCACAAGTTGGAGGATGCTTGAAAAATGTTAAGAACACAACATGTTCATAAAGATTTAAAGGTGATTACTGCAATGACCCAGCCTTTCTGTACTGAATTTTAAGCATAACATTTTATGCAAGGTTCCACCTTATGCAAGAGGTGGATTTTTTGGATTTGGGTTTTTGTTTTGTTTTTAAACACTCTGCTAATCAGCTTAATGGATTTTGGAAACTGACAATTAGAAAATAACAACAAGATATTGCTAAAACCTGGAACTGAAAGTACAAACCTCTTACTGTTGTTTATGCAGACTATTTTTAGGCCTATGATTTCCTTGAAAAACATCAGCCACATAGGAGCAGCAGTACTGTACTTGAGATGAATTCCAATAGCAATGTTCATGCCAGGTAAAACAAGTTCAAATGGAATAAACATTTCTTCTTCCCCCCAAAACAAGTTCCAACATTCAGTAACATCTGCTACTCGTAACAATACTCCTTCAAGAAGGAAGTCTTTCACTGTGTGATAGTTAACAGAAAACCTACCCTGCTTCCAGTGGCATTTTAGGGAAAATAGAGCAAAGCAAGACGTTAAATGAACATGCACTCCTGTGCACATGCCTTTTCATAAAAGTCTGCTCTAGCAACTTTAGAAAGGGCTAAAAACTTTAAAAACCAGTTTGATTTTTCTGCTCAAACATAAAGAAAGGGCGTTATTCTTTCAGTTGGTCAACTGAAAAATAAATGTGTTTGTAAGGAGAAAAAAGTAGCAGTAATTCAATCTAGTCTGATACACCTAAAATAAGGAGCAACAGTGGGAGCATGAGAGTTCAGAAATGATCAATACACTACGTTCAGAGACTTCTAAGCCAATGTTAGTCAAGACCAAATAATTTATCCAGTTAACTAAACTAATAATCAAGTTAGAGAAGAACAAAGCCTAATTCAGAAACTAATTCACCATCATTAATTTATATTTTTAATTCTTACTATGCTCTACCCAAAACACAAGTGAGGCCACTTCAGTACTACTTTGTGTGCTGAATTCACTGCTGTTATAGATTGTTCTAAGTCTACTGGAGATACGCCCATCTACTATGTCAGCAATGAATTTCACAGGGAGAAAGAAAAGTGACCTTGGTGAAATAATTCAAATAAAACTGTCAAACCACGAAACCAAACCTTATACTGCGAGCAAGTCTTGCACCAAGTTACACAGTCAGTTTTCTTCTTCTGTAAAATTTTCCCAGAGATTATATGGGAAAGCTGTTTTCCAGAAAGCAAATCATTCATTCAGCATCGCTGCCAATTCTCACTTAGGGCCAGATTCTGGACACGACTAACTAACAGGATCAGTTATTGCTCTGCAAAATACTGTCACTTAGTATAAGGCACTTTTGCCTTGTTATAAAACATTGATACTGCTATGACACACGTTAAAAAAAAAAGACAGACTTTAGGTCATTTGTAGTCAGCATCACTGGAGAAGCAGCATCTCTAGGACAGCAGCAGATGTGTCCCTGAGATATTAAAATGAAAGGCATTAATAAAATTTAAAACAATCTGAAATAAAAAATGTGCTTTAGTTTTGGCTCCCTTTCTTCAGCTTGGGGAAGGAAAACACACGTGATATGTTTTAAACAGATCTTTGTGAAGAATCAAGTGTCTTTAATTTTAAGGGGTGCACTTAGGAGGCAGACTTCATACAGAGAGATACACAGAAACTCTCCTTAGCTCCTGTAGGTCAAAGTAATTAAGTCATACACGTATCCCCAATTCTTTCAGAATTTTTAATAAGCCTATTATGTCAAAACCATGTCCCAATTTTCAGATCAAGATATATGCCAGTTACTGATTTATTCTGGAGTTCTTTCATACAGAGAGAGTTGTTTTATCCCTATGTGGGGGGAATTTCCCGAATGAATAAAGCTGCTGCCAGACTAAGAACTGCAGCCTGCGCTCATTTTTCCCCACTGAAAAGGTATATAACACATTAAATCTTCCACCTCAAGAAACAACACGGCTTCACTGTTTTGGGAAGAATGGGGAGGGGGAAATCAGACTGCCCTTCCTTGAGCATTTCCTGACTGTCTTTTCAATAAACAGTAACTTGAAATCTTACCCTTTGTGATCTGACGAAATGGTTGGCAGACAAGAAATTTTTTTTTGCTTTGTGAAGAAGAGCTTTTGTTTTCAGTCTAGAACAACACTGGAAAGGTCTCTTCGAACTGACAACACGCCTATATTTGAAGAGCTTTATTTCCATCAGATTTTTTTTTTTTTTGGTCAAGTCAGAACCTGAATTTGTATACAAAATGTCTCTCCTAAAAGCCATACTAAGATCTCATCTTTAGTGTTAGTAAGACACTGCAAATCAAGAATTCAAAATTTCAATCCCAACTAAATACAACATTTGTTTATAACTTATATCCCTCAACGGTAGTACTGGAACTCCGTATTTGTGAAGTTTCTTCCCTCTGAAAGCCTCAGGGTCTTTTACAGACAGTAAATCATACTCACAACTCCTGCCTGCCTTCATTCATGCTTCGCTTCCTGCCTCTACCATTGCATCCTGAAATGCACACCTTACGTTAACCCTATTTTAAAGGTAGGCGCACAGGGTCTAAGTTAATTGCCCAGAGTCCCCCAAGTCACTGGAAATGGAATTTTCATTTCCTCTGAGTCATGTGTTTTTATCAAGAAATTACTAAGAAGTAACCAGAATATTACTAAGAATTACCAAGATTTTACTAAGAATTTATGTTAAATTTACCCTGATCACCTCTAAAACAGTCTTTACAATTCAGGTTTCTATGTCTGAAAAGAAATTAGTATTTGTTTACTGATCTTCCTAAAGACCAAACTGTGCAAATGCCCAGCAGTTTTTTATTTATTTATCTGTACCCTACCAGGACTACAAAACTAATTCAAAGCTCCCTGAAGTAGTTTTAAGCTGAAATTTAACTCAACATTAATAGTGTTCATAAACAAGAGTGTGTTTTTTATTTCGCAGAACAGATCATGCTTTACTTCTACTTTACTCCCTTTTTAGTCCTTGCCATAATCCTTTGTTATTCAGCAACAGCTTTCTAAAAGCTAAACAGTTAACTGTTTGATAAATTCTTTTGTTAGCTATATTGTCTATGCTGAAGCCAGAGTCACAGGATTAGGGCAAAGATGTAATACCCTCTTTAAAGGGGTATTCGAGCTGAGAAATACATGATGTATGTTCTGTAACTTTAACACAGTTTAAAAACATGTTAATATAGAAGAGTTTTCCAAACTCTGAAAAGCCAAGTCTGCTACAGTGTCAAAACCATGGCTTCCCACGCAGGCCAATACACTGAATAACTCCAGGGGACAGGGGTTATTTTCAGTTGCAAGCAGGCATGTGCATATCGACTGTCCCTGAAGTCTGTCCGTTTCTGCTGTTCTTGGGAGCAAGCAGGATATTGAGGAGGGGGAAATCCTATTCCTTAAACTGGTGATAAAGATTTTTTACATTTCAGCTGGTTTATTTTGCAAGAGAAGCAGAAAAGCAGGCAAAATTACAGGAATGATACAAATAAAATAAGCAAACACTCAATCTGCTAGTACTTATGGTATCCTGCAAACATGGACAGTGTATGAAACCAAAATTGTCACGTTTTTCCTCAAAATGAAGTTAAAAATTAAAATTGGGAGTTACTAGACTTTTTTGTTTGTTTTTAAAGATACGCTGATATTTTATATGATTTGCAAAGGTGGAGTTTTTACTGTTAAGGTGGTCACAGAAGACATGCCACAAACATGTTACTGGACAATTAAAAATATTCAGAAAGGCACAGGTCTTTTTTCCCCTAAACAAAACTATATAAGGAGAGAGAAAAAAAATTCCATCAAAACCTTTGCAATTACTTCAACTACTTCACAAAGAGAATTAAGGAAAAAAAGAAAACCCTTGAGACACATGCACGTAGAGACAGTACTGTAACAAATATCGTTGGTATAATTATCAGACCACTATATTGCATGTAAAAATATCTTACATACTATGTTCCCGTAACAAATTCTGCATGTCAGTTCTCAGACTTAAGGACCCCATTCAAAACCAGATTTATATTGGAAATGAACTTCAAAATGTAGTATAAGACTTGAACAGAAGTAAACCAAAAGACAACTCTTTAGAAGACTTTCCCAAGAAGCTGCAAATATTTTTTTTTATTTCCAGTTTCAAGTCAATCGGTTATTATGGTTTCCTTACCGAAGCAGCAAGTCACACAAAAAGATTTAAAAACAGTCTAAAGCTCAGAATTTAATTACAGATAGTATTAATGCGTACACACCCCAGAAAAGTGATTTTGAGAGCAGCCCCAGCTGTAATTACAGAAGAACCTCGCAGCATTCCAGCCACTTGGAGGCGGAGGGGCACCATGGGTCTAATTTTGAAGCAAATAATGAGAAAGCTGAAAAGTATGACTCCATATATTTGGAATCATCTTGTGGTAATCAAGGTTACAGTTCCTTATATGGTGTGGAGAACATGAAGCACACACAAAAAATAGAGTATTAAAACTACGGGGTATAAAGAACTCCCAACTATTGCAAAACCCCCTGAACATACCCCACCGACCAGCCAGCAAAGCCCCTTTACTTTTGTGTTGCCATGAAATACAAACCTTGCCCTAAAAACAAGGCTGATTGCGCACCCAGCTTCCTAAACTGCATAATTAAAAAAGTGTAATCTGCCAGGAGGCCGTGAGGCATGAATGAATTTTAGACAAATCCAGCAGAAGGCAAACCATCCCTTCAAAAACTGCTAGCGATCGGAAAGAGAAATGGGGGAAAAGTAGGAGAAAAAGAAAAAATCTATTTAAAGAGGTTGTAGTTATCTCTTTTTTTTTTTTTTTTTCCTCTGCCTGTCTAAAGTTAGTCTGGCTTAGAGGATGCACTAACTTTCCCAATCAGTTTTACATTACAGCACAAGTCCAGAAATAGCTCCCAGCCGCCTTGGCCTCTAGCACGGTTGCCATGACAATGGAACCACAGTGCTATAAATAGCTCATCAGCACCAAATCTTGTGAGACACATCTGGAATGGGGCCAGCCCAGCCCCGGCCTGACAAATAAAAATAGGCACAGGCAGTTTCAAAGGCTGGAAAGGTACAATGCGGCTCGGCTTGTGTGGAGCGGCGGGCAGAGAAACAGTTTTGATTGCTTGTTAGCATGAGATTTATTTGATAGGAGATTGGGAGAAGTATAAAAGTTACTTTATTGCATACTAAACAGTCAGTCTTTCTCTAAGGTCTATTTTTCTTTCTTTTCCCCTAGTCTGCAGCAAAACCATACCGCTTTTGAAACTGTAACAATGCAGTCTTTTGCCCAGGAGACCATTAAAATAAGGAAAAACAGAAGAAAAGAGATCTTCAAACTTCCCCCTCTAACTATTTCTGTACATTTTTGGCTCAAGTGCATTTAAGCACTCCTGCAAGTCTGACAGGCATCCTGGATGGGATCCTGCATGGGCTGGAGCGCTTTGCTCCAGTTAAAATCATTCACAGGCTGCTCCGTGAGCCTGGTACGAGACGTGGTTCCCCAAAGCCCTCTGCCACGCTGCAGCGATGGCTGCTCTCCTCCTCACCCTCAACACCGTCACTTCGGACCCTCAGCGGGGACAAAACTGCAGCCGTGGACTACGCTGAGGTTACAAACCAGCTGTGTCTGCAACTCGGGCCAGACCTGAGCCGTGCCTTCAGAGGCGGAAGGCAGAATCAGTAGTCGCGGCATAACCCAGCCCACTTTCCAACGGCTCCGCTTGACAAAACTGCCTTTTGAGCAAGCATTTTCTTTCACTTAGTGGGTGAGAAAATGTCGTATTTTTAGCACAGACTCTTGATCAACCCATTCAATTACATCCAAATTATCTGTGTGGGAACAGAATGTTATGTCAAAAATGTTATTCAGCGTATTTGTCAATATTACCCAACAGAAGACATTTGTATAATCAGGAGATTCAATATTTTCTACAGCATATGAAAGCAACGGTTCAGGAATCAGAGTGAAGTTGTAAGACTTTGCTGTTTCACCGACACTGGAAATAGTAGTCAGCGTGATATAACACAGCAAACACCACTCCCAAAATATAAAATCTTAGTTGCTCTATCAAAAACCAATACAGACTACAGATGGTAATCAAAAAAGTGCAACTATAATAAGCATTAAGCCACAGTAAAATATCTTCCGTATGCCATAAAGGCACCGTGCACGCACTCCACACAAACTGCACCATCAGCCCACAGGATTCCTTTAGGTCCCTACATGGATATTTTCATTTCTAAAAATTGTAGAGTAACTTCCATCCAGGCTTAAAGCTGTATGTAAACTTCCCTCCCCTTCCCCCTCCCCTTTACCACATCCAGTTTGCTCTTTGCCATCTGAACAATGTATGTTTCAGAAAACAGCAGTTTTCACAGAAGTATTTTGGAAAATGTACTTTATAACATGCAATGCAGTGCAATTCAGGATTTATTGGTTTTTATAAAGATACTCCAAGTTAGTTTAAGAGCCTATAATCAACTGCAAGTTTTGATTTAAATTATATAAAAAAAGAACTATACATATTTTTCTTCTTCCTTAAGAAACCAATTTGTAAGTTATTACAAGATAGCCCTTTCTGGCTCATATAATGTACAAACTCTCCGGTTTTGCCTGGGAGAAAGACAAGAGGGAGAGGGCTGTAGAGCAGAAAACACTACAAGGTAACCCAAACCTGGCCAACACTCCAGTCCTTCACTGGAAGGGCCTCCACAGCACCGCCAGGATGCCTGCCAGACCCCTTCTGCCATTAACTCTTCACCTTGAGCTGATGTTGGATACGGATCTCTCGTCCTCCAGCAATGGCTTTAGAGGGATGCCTCCCCCAAGCAGATCGTCTGTGCTCCTTTACGCTTCCCACTGACCGGGGCACATTTTATCCCGAACATTACAGCCAGCTGCCTGTGACCATACTCGATTACCGGTTTTCAAATGAAACCTGCCCCGCACAGCTTCCCCCCACCGGTAAGCGACGCAAGCACTTGAGGCTACTCCAGCTGCCTTCGCTCCTACTTTGTGAACTTGTACGAAGGTATTTTCGCACTCTCACAACTACCAAAACAGACCGATTAAAAACAACTCACTACTGCGTGCCTCCGAGGCTCACTCCGCAATACAAGCCTGTATATGTCAAATAACTTCAGAACAGCCCCTCACCCCGCCCCAGAAAATTACTTCACCATGCCAGGCAGAAACTTAAGCTGTTCCAAGGCCAAGGTTGGGTACAGAAATGAAAGGTAACAGCATGGATGAGATCACTACGTCGTGATCTGATTCCAGGACAAGCCCAGGGCGGGAACATGGCGTGAGTGAGTGGGGGGGATCATGGCACAATCCCTATTAACTTTTTCTTTCTTTTAAGTAGGCTGCAAAAGATGACAAAAAACATGGGAAAAGGAGAAGCAATTACATGTTCACATAACAACATTTCTCACTTTGCTTTGCCTTCTGCTCCTCTTCTCCAAATCTTCTTCCTGAATTTTGGTGGGCCAAACACACCAGAGACTCGGCTCTAACTAACGATCCTGTCTCTTGCAAAACACTATCAAATCTGTTTCTTTCGATACGGGATGTTATCTCTTCCTCTACACTTTAAAACAATTTTGTTTGCCTGCCTTCGTTTTTACTTATCCCTCTTAATGAATTACTGTTTAAAATAAAACAAGAAGTGAATTAATCAGAAATCAAAGTATCAGCCATCTCTAAACAATTCACACGTTACTGGAAGCAGAATGAAAGGCAAGCGGTACGTTGGGCCTGGAGAGTTCCCAGGGAAATCAAACCCTGGACATGAGGGTGGGAATCGGGCATGGTGAATGGCAGAGCCGATGCAGCAGCCTGCACTCCCGGGCTGTTCTGTGACTTACCTGCTGCAATTTCTGTCTTTCCTGACGTTTGAAATGGTTTTAACCTCCTGTGACTCCTCAAAGACTGTCATCCTGAAGAATCAAACTCCTAAGTACTCCATCAAGTTTGGTATCTTTTTCAGTTATTTCAGCAAGAGCTCTGCACATTAAAGACTACAATTTTTAATTTTACACAAGGAATGAAAAGCTGAAGTCTAATACTTAATTGTTAGAAAATAACTTTTTTTTCCCATGGTCTTTACTATGTAAAAAACAATCAAGCTGGACTAGTGAGAACTAAAGTATGGCTGATCATGAACTGTTTTCTGGAAGGTAGAAAAAGGTGTGTATCTATGAACTAGGTCAGGAATTTTTCTTTTGTAAACTCTTTTTAATTGTAAGCTAAAGTCACAGACCTTATATACAGCAGAAGAAATCAACATAACTGCATCACTGCCTGCATCACTCCTGTGCTCTGTGGGGGCTGAACTTGGAGGGAAACTTTAAATTTAATAATTTTTCAAAATCTATTTAAATCTGTCAGGTGCAACAGGGATCTTCTTAGACAGTTTTAAGAATATTTGCTGCTAACTTAGACTAAGGAGACTGTTTAAGCAAAGTCATATATGCAAAAATCAATATGAATAATTTTTAGTGGAATTAAAGAGTGCCTCTACAGAATGTAAATTTATTTTAAAACCTCCTAACATCTTTGAGTTCAAATCAGCAAATGAATGCTTGTTTCAATTTCAGATGTCATTTTTAATATGGCAACAACCTATGCATTTTATAAGTATATGTCCCCTACCTTAGGCTGCTCTGTGCAATTCGAACAGGTGAACTTAATGGGATATCCTTTCATTGTGTTTCAACAAAGTATTTATATGAACCTTGTCCTCATGGTCTTTAGCTCCCTCCAGTGCCATCAAATCAGTAGAATTACTTTCAGTTGATAAAGACCACCACATACATATAATTTTAAAATTGCATTATTCTGACAAAATTAGTGACATCACTAATAATTAAAATAAAAACTCTGTCAATAATTTAAAACGTTAATAAAAGCATATTCCCTCAACAACTGCAACCAAAAAACACAGCCGGGGGGGGGGGGGGGGGGGGGGGGGCGCCAACTAAAGAGCTAGATCTGAAGTAGGAATAAAACTATACTATCTGACAGCCACAAAATGCTTTATAAGCGTTATTTATTGGTATTTGCACTATGCCTTTCACGTGATAAAAGAATTAATAAACTAATCCTTCATACTAGTTTCCATACTTTGACGAAACAAAACCGGACAAATCAAAGGTTCAGACAGTTCCCACACTTTTCAGCTTCTGTGGGGCTTGTATGGTTAAAGCCCAAACACTGCGAATACAGAACCAGCCACTTCCCCAACTGCTATCTGAAAAATGGGCAACATAATTTTTAACAGAAATTTTAGAGACAGAGGTAGGTGGAGCTGACATGATCTCACGTGACAGAAAAGGAATTTTGATCCCAGGACTGAATTTCCGCAGGAACTAGGGAAGCGGTGATAGCTTAGGGAAGGAATCAGGCCCCAGATGAGCCCAAAACAATGGGAGGACAAACTGCTGCTGGGTTTTGAGCAGGGTGGTAGGGAGGACTTCACTGCCTTATTTAAATACACTTGTACAAAGGTCTTCAGAGAAATAGTTCACATGTCTAACATGCAAGAATATAAATCCAGTGATGGAATTTTGCCTACTTAGGTGCCATCCCAAATGAGATTTTTGTTCAGTATTTTAGGAAGTTAGGTTCTTTTGCAAAAAGGCAGTAATTTTGACTGTTATCCTGCTCACAGGATGCTCAAATGTTTCATTTCTTTTACGCCAGCGTCACACGTAATGCTTGCTGCAGGCACTCGGGACTGGAATGGCAGTCAGCATCTTCACAGGACTACCTGTCAATACCTGTTCGGGAGCCGACAGTTTGAACAACTCACAACAGCTCACATTTCAGTTTTTGCTTTTCTCAGAGACGTGCTTCCCCCCCGCCCCCTCTTTTTTTTTTTTTTTTTAAACGTTCTTTTTTTCAACTTGGGAAAAACAACTCCAGGCCTCTGTAAATGGAGACACACAGCCTGGCATCTAGTATTAAAAGCATCTGGTAAAGAGCACACCTCTCATTTTGAAGTAAGCTGCAATGTACAGTTATTCCTTTTTCTTGAAAACATTTGCTTGATCATGAAATTTAATACCAGACATAGTTTAAAAAATTCATTTTAAAACAAGCAAGTGATAGAGAGCTATAATAGCAATTTTATCCTGTTAATTTTGAGTAGTACAGTGACACTAATCTTTGGTTACTGTGAAAAGCATCACCTGCAAATACCCATTTCTGTGTTCTTTTGCCATACAATAAAATGAAGAAGTCCAGTTTAAGTGCTTGTCTTTCCCTGGTACACATTACATTCAGGCAGATAAAAGGAGCAAGAAATCAAGCTTGAAGCCAAATTCAAAGGCAAACAATAAAGGTGAACATACTACTTCTGTGGGAAAGCCACTCACAGGGAGTGACCATGTTTCTGAAGAAGTGCAGCCCTCTTTTCTTCTCACGGAAATTTAACACATCAAACAAAAAGAACTGTCAGTCATTCAGTTTCATGATTTTGCTCTTTGCTTAGATTTTTACTACTCTTAAAAGGAAAATCTAATATAGACCCTCCACCTTCACTTACTCACATGTTGTTTATGGTAACACCAATACATAGTCATTGACTATGGAATATTTCCCCCAAATGCATTTGAGTATTTAGTGCTTTTAAGCTTACAATTAAAACGGACACCTCATAGAATGCCGTGGCTTTACAATGGCTCACAAACAGCGTTAATTTAGCAAGCGACATGATACGCTATTTTAGAATCTTTTAAATAAAATATTTTGGCCCTTCCCCCTCTCTTCCCCACTGACCTGCTAACTTGACTCAACTTATCCTGAGGCAGAATTTTGATCATTACAAAAATACGAACTCCTTTAAATCTCGTCTCTCAAAACAGAAGACTGGCTATAAAAGACCTTAAAAATAGTATTAAAATCTCTCATCGTTCAAATGTCTGTAAAACAGACAGTAGGATACACTTTATATTTGCAAAACATATTTTAACATTTGAAAAATGTATTTTTTAACATGGACTTTTCTACACTGCGTGCTTTCAAGATTAAAGTAACAGGGAGTTTAGAATGAAGTGTGCACAGGAAAAGTAAAATCCCTGACAAGGCACAACCTTAGCCCGTTTCCTCTCTCAGCCAAGAGTCATGTCTGTTGGTTTCGGCACGGAGAGGTTTTCCATTGCAGTTCCCTGACTCACAGACAAGCAGTCAGGTGCTGCAAAACACGGAACCGAGACAGGACTGGAGTAAATGTGCAGAGATGTGTGTGGGTGATGGATGTGCGTGGGTGAGAAACAGTTGTTGGGAAACTCACACAGGAAAAAGAAGGTGAGGGGAAATTTTGTAAAGACACTTAAAATCCCTTATTCTCTAACTAGCTTAAGACAATGTTACAATGAGGAACTGATAATGCAGCTGCTTCAGGTGGAATTAGTTCTTTTAAACTAGCTTTATTGACTCTATTTATTAGAGTTATATAAAAGCGTTGTAATTACCTAAACAATTACTAAATATATTATTCATAGAACATAATTATTTCAGCATTATAACTTTAAAAACCCTCAAGAGCAGAATGGATAGCTCTATCTTGAAATGGAACCTTATACTGAGGAGAATATTAAGATTCAGGAGGTACTGAAGGTGACACATACACACCGCCCTTGCAGTCTCAGCATCCTCACTGGCCTCACAGAGGCCAAGGACTGAGAAAGCCTGGGCAGGGAGTCTTCTCCCTCAGCCCTATCCTTCTCTTCTGACATGGGTCTCTGTGCTCTCAGGCAATGCCAGAGCCTTGACCACAAACCACCCTTCTACTGAGGTTGAAGAGAACCTCTGCGATAAGGTATACTGTACAAAAGTCTGCTAAATCTAAATTAATGCCATGTTCTCTGGAAACCTTAACTTTAGCCCCCCTTTCCTCAGGGGATGGGGGGAAGGAGAAATAAAGAAAGAAAGATTCTAGCCATTATGATTGTGAAGCAAGTACAAAATGGTGTGATGAGCTCTACCTATGCAGGCAGCACGAAACAAACACACTGAGAGGTGGAAAAGAATTTGTTCTCAGTAGGCATTAATTCTGAAATTCCAGTGATGCTGGTTCATGCTTTTTTATTTTATTACACTGAAAAGAAAGCATCACAAAGCTATGAATAACAACTCATTTTTGCACCACAAGTGGGTGGACTCCCCGCCCCCCCCACTCAATCACAACCAGGCAGCAGGGAATCTGAGGGAAAGAAAAGCCAAACTGAAGAGCCCAAGGTGTGCACTCAAGTTCCAGAAAATTTCCAGATTCTACTGGATGACTAAAAGCTGTAACATACCAGTAGAGGACACACACATCTTGACCATCGCTTTGTCTGCAGAGGGCAGTGTCTCATGTTTGCATTTTAAATGGCTGAAACCCTAAACCTAAATTATTTATTAACAGATTAAAAATTTCCTCTTCTACATGAAAGAAACATTTAAACAGTCTCAGGAGAAGAAGTGAACAACAACAGACACTAAAAAACATGGGTAGAATTGCTGCAGTGGGAAAGATGAGAAGGGATCTGAGAACGTATTTCTCTTCCCCAAATGTAGTGCATAGCTGCTGGGGCTTTGGCCGCCCTTACGAAGCTCTGCTCAACATCCAAGTCTATTGTTTTGCACAAAGACATAAAGCCAGCAACCCTCTTATAATGTCTTACTGCAAAGAAGCACTGAAAGATGTACAGCCTTCAGTGTTGCAGTCTTGGTTCAAATATGTGCCTAAAACGTAGTGGGCATCTGACATTCACAGCCCACACATCTGGTAATAAATGGGCAATTCGAAGCTGTGCTAGGAAGCAGAGGCATGCAGCAGCTCTTGTGGAACAATCATGACCCAGCTGTAGCCTGGACTGGCTCACCTATTGCTCTGATACCTGTAACTAGAAACCATGCGATTTTAGAGTGCCGAAGACAATTCCAGGATTTCCATTTGTTCTGCATTACTATAATTAGAGCTTCCGGATCATGGTTTACACTAAGAACAGCAGCAAAGACTGCAAGGTGGAAGAGACTCAGATCAGATGGGTCAGACAGGGAGAAAGTCTGGAGAGCAACCTCAATGGTTCTGGTGAAAAGGAGGTGTGTTCTTACATTCCTTACGCTGTATCAGGTGCTTATACATACACAGTCTATAAACTTTATAGCCATATGTGAAACAGCTTTTATCACACTACAGTATTTTAACTCCACTTCCTCTACTCAGCAGCAAATTATTAGATTCACCACAAAAAAGGGTGCCTCAGCTCAGCAACTGATGTATTAGACAGAAGTTAATAATATGCGACTACTAAATATAGCCATTCTCTGTTTTCTTCTACATTTTCCAGCCTAAGACATTTTTGCAGGATCTTGAACACACTAGCTGCCCTGTATTGATTGTGATGCTCAAAACTAGTGACAGGTGCAGAGCTCTCAATATGGCACTTTTCCCTCACCCCATCCCACCCACATTTAGATCATATAGCTTCAGCTTGTAAAACTAGTTATCTTCTTTGTATAAATGCACATGCACAGGAAGTCCAAGGAACAGACTGCCAACAAGCAGATGAGAAAATTTTAAAAGATCTGAGGCGCTAATAAACCATGCCAGAATTACACACTGCATCTAAATACAGGTTTTAAGGGAACATCACTGGAGTACTTCTGCAGATAAGCATATCCTTCATTTTAATTAAAAAAGAAAAATTCCCTCCTTTGAATGAACTCACTTCCATTTGAGAGACCTATGTTTTATTAACACACCTTATGATTTTCTGTTTCTTTGCTTAAAGACAATAGAATGGGGAAGAAAAAAAAATAAAGACCGATATAATTTATATTTGGGTCACTGACTTTCTTGACTGTGGCTCCAAACACCAAGCCTTTAAAAAGGAAAAAAACCAGCCACCCAAGCCCCACACTGCTCTGCAGTAAAACTTTCTCCTGTTCCCTACATTCATTTTCATCAGTGTAAGCTGCAGATATTTAGTGGACGTACAGTCAAAAGGTATCCCAAGGAAGAAAAAAAAATCTCCAACTAACATCACAACTGAAAAATGCAGCTTTTCTAATTGCATTCTAATTACTGATTTTTAAGTAAGTATGAAGGGAAACTGCTATACATTTACATAGACATATATGTGTCTAACTCTGTAAAGTAAAAATCTGTTTTGGTTTTCTGCATGTCTAGCATTAATCCATTATGATGCTTTGTGGTATGGATGTTAGGACTAAATGTGAAACAGTTCAGAATTTAAAAGATACACTATTTAAATGTGGATACTACAACCCGATTCACCCTGTAATCCATATATGTATAAAAGCAGCATACACTTGTACAGATTCTGGTAATTACAGAGTTTTGTTTCAAAAAACCACCATGTTTCATACAATACAAACATGGTAATTGTCACTTTATCTCACAATCTACACTGTGATTTCAATTATGCACAACAAAAGGACTGCTCATGAGAACTGAACTGAGAGGGTAAATTGCACTCCTCATAATAATAGTAACAAACCTGTGTTCATTAGTGTTTGTTTGTTTTTAAAAGGTATCTGTTGAATTATTACAAACAACTCTTACAGACTAGTGAAAAAAGAAAATGTACTGGGTGCGGCACTAATCTTTCATTTGTAAGACTTGTCTTGAGAAAAATCAGTTTCATATTCTTTACAGCCACGTGACTTTATCACAAAACCACAGTGCACAATTTTGGCATAATTAGCAGGACCTTCTTAAATACAGCCCAGAAGAAAGCTCTGAGGGAAACAAACACATTTCACACCATTAGGGAAAGTTAGAGCTGAAATGGAGGTACCAGCGTCTGCACAGAACAGCAGAAATCCTACCTATTTTTAGTTCACAATTCCAATAAGAAAACAGCTGGGAGTCTAATGAAATTATCTTGGTGACAAATTTAATGGACTGAACACTAAAGTTACTATTTTTAAATAAAGTTCCTAATTATCTTTCAAAACAAGAAGCAATTAAGCAGCAGCGGAGCTATGGCTTCCCAAGCATCTGCTAAGGCTTGGCTCCAATCAGACTGAAACTGGGAAATGGCTCAACACCTTTCTGATCCTAAAAATTGGTTGAGCGCCAGGCTCAGGGTTTGGTTGGGGTTTTTTGGGTTTTGGGTGGTTTTTTTTGTTTAAGTTTAATGAAAACAGTTCTGCTTTGACCTGTCCAGTCCTGCCTTGCCCTGTTTTTCCCTGCCTGTTCCCCAGTCACTCTCCTTATGAGCAGTGAATGCCTCTGCGCAGCTGTACAATTCACAACCTGCCTGTGCAAGGAAAAGGTGGAGAGGAAAAGAGTAACAGAGCTCCTAATGTCTGAAGAGAGCTGGTGAAAATGATAAATGATAACAAACTGCTTGGGTCTTGGAGTAGTTCAACTCTGTGGAGGAGAGGTGGACAGTGAAGTACTCCAGAGGCGATGGTGAAGGGTCAAGGGTCTCACCTAGCAAAGATCTCTGAAAGAGCACAGAGGAATTCACAACATGGAGCATATTGATATCTGCAAATTTACTGAACAAGCCACATAAATCACAATAAAGTGAGTTATAATCTGACATGTTCTTCTCCAAATAGCTCTTTAAAACTAGACATTTTAATTACTGGTTCCCTTGATAACGCACTCTGACAATAATGAGTATGTTATACTTGCAACCTCACATAAGACTGTTCCACGCTTCATACCTACTATATGCCTTATTTTGGAACAAACTTTTAACAACAGAGGTAGAGAATTACAGTTAGCATTGAAAAATACACTGATAACATACTAATATCTACATTTTAATGTGACATAGCAGGATCCTAGAGTCTGGAATGCCTATTTGGGGAATATATCATCTATGCTGGTAAGACCGGAGAAGATCTAAATCCAACCTCTCACCCCTTCTACGAAACCACTTCATCGTGTCAAGGTTCTTGATGACATTGTAATACTTCTTGGCATTAGTACCATGAAAGATTGAACAATAACGTCCTTCACCCATCTGATTTCATTTAAAACCTCACACTATCCAAAATCATCCAAGGGTTTTTGCAGATGTGAGCTTTTGCGTTCTTCTTGAAGAAGAGACATATCACAACACCAATTTACAAATGGGGAAACTAAGTTTCAGCCAGGTCTGGCCTTTGACAACAAAATGTGTGGATCCTAAAGCAGTTCAGCTCTGTGGAACAGAGGTGAACAGCAAGTCCTCCAGCAGAAATGGTGAAGAGAAGCCGTTCAGGCTGAACCAAGAAAAGAACTGAGACTGTACACCTTAACTGCAAAATCTGTTCTTCGTGGCATACATACTGATAGGCAGAGCTAACGAAGAGACCGAAATAAGATCAGTAGACTCAAGCAAGATTGGTTCACTCTTAAGACTCAATTTGATGAAAGAATATCAAGAGAACAGCCACACTCTTTACAAAGCTATGTAAGAAGATTGCCTTGCCAGTTACAAAGCTTCAAGATGCCTAACTTTTCCACACTGTCCCTGATTTTATAACATCATAAATTAGTAATTAAAATCTAACTGAGATGCCTTAACAGCAAAAGTGGTGGACAGCGTGTTCCCGACATGGTCTTCGGCAACTTTGCAAGTATTACCAACATTGGCAATATACGAACAAAAATAGCAAATTAACACAATTTGCAGGGATTTTGCGTGTATATTGCTATTTTCATTTATTTATAAAAATTACTTAGGCTTTAGAAGGTTTTTTGGTTGGGTTTTTTGGGCTTTTTTTATTGTAGAAACAGAAAACTCTCGGCAAAGATCATACAGCACGACCCAGCCACTTGAACCAGGCTGGATGCGGCTCCCACCAGCACCACACGCCTTTGGCAGACCCTCCTCCAGGACCCAAGGCTCTTTCCCTCCCCCAGCTGCAACAGCCTTGCTAAAAATAGTCCTCTGCAAGCTTTTACTCCGGCTGCAGTTTACATAAGCCCTTTGGGGGAAGGGGAACCTTGCAGAGTACCCAAGGCACTCCCCAGCCTTCACAGAAAATTTACTGGCCAGCCAACACGTTTCAAGTGTAAATTACCATCCAGACACTGAACACCCTCACTTGCATAACGAATACACTACAATTTAGCTTTATTGGTGGATATGCTTCTCAGAGACTCAATTAGTGTAGCACAATACACATATAGTTAACACAGAATTGTGTTAAACTGTAACAGCTGATTTTAAAAAGTTTCAGCCGCAAAACCAACGTATAATATACTACAGAGTAATCAGTTAAAAAATGGTATTTCAAATCACGAAACCTATCAATGACATCCTGCCTACAAAACTATTCTTATCACATGTAAAATTAGCTAGCAATTTCTTTCCGTTTATTTAGGACTCAGTCGCATACTATAAAAAGCACTTAAAGAATACTTAAGTTCAGCTTCAGTTTGACAAACTTGTTCACCTAATACGAGCTTAATCTATTTTTTTAATTTTCAGCCCGCCCCTCCTGAAGTAAGGATTTTATGACCATGTTCTCTGCATGCAAGCACATGGTCTCAATAAACTTTTGAGCCTGCTGGTAAATTTATACCAAATGTACTGCAGACATCTTTGTCAGGGGTCTCTCAAAATAATAATTTCAGCAATACCTGTGAATGCAGGCAAGCACCCAGACAAAAGAAATTGAAATTTAAGTCCCCAGTGAAGGAAAGGCTTCGGTGTATCATCAAATAGTGGAGTTCACAGAAGAGGAAAAGGAGGGAGAGAACGTGCAAGTCAACAGCATCAAGTGCTCCCTCTCCCTGGAACTGGCAGTGATGTATTTGCAGTGTTTCAGCTCAGGGAATAATTGGGAATCGAACCTGGCACTTTCCCATTGTACCAGCAAATGTACTGGCCTCATTTCATCCTTGTATCACAAATTTTCTGTTGCCTCCTATCTTTCAGAACACTGTTGCTTTTAATTTATTTTTTTAAAGCAAATCTTTAATGAGGTTTTACAATATCTTTTTAGGTCTTAGTTTGATAAAAGTATTCTCCTAATTGTCATCTTCTAATCTTAAAATGTTCCTTTTCTGCAGCAATACAGCATGAGCGATAAGAGCTCTCTTAAAAAAAAAATAACCAACCACCCATGCTCCAAAAGCCGTCGTGCTTGCTGACGGCGGATATCAGAAACAGCAGATCCCAAGGTCAGGCAAAAAGTTCCAGCAGCTACTCACCCACCAAGGAGAGTAAACTGCAAAATCCTAAAAATACTGGTCACACCTGCTCCACGTTCCCTGCTATCAGAGCACCCGGAGCAGCACACCATTTCAGCAAGCCATTTCCTGCTGGAGCAGCATTTACTGTGGCTCCCACAGCAGCAGCCAGACCCCAGGGATCCCACCCTCACAAGTGTCCCGCAGCCAGTCCAGCACTGCACCCCGCATCAGCTGTCCCAGCACTCCTTCCACCAAATTCACCCAGGGAGCGCCAGCCTGGCTGTTACATAGCTAATGCAAAAGTGATGCAATCAACGCCGCACTTTCTCGTTTCCGCAAGCATTTATTTATAGCTTGCCCTGTGTTTTGCGCCTGCAGATCTTTCTCTTGCAGGAGGGATTCCTAGTGAAGGCTGCTCCAGACCGTATGGAAGTCTTTTATTCTGCTTGTTTCTGTATCATATTGAATTGTTTGTTCGAATTGCAGCTCAAAACAAACCTCATTCAGGGCTTTTTGTGTTCACACAAATGGAGGTTGCAAAAGCGTGGGAGGAAAGGGTGACTGAAAATTAATTCTCAGGAACTAATAAGAGTTTTAACAGTTGCTTTGACTGATTCTCAACACCTGACAGCTATGGTTTTTATACCACTACAGTAATCCAAGACCACTATACCGTTAAGTCTGATACCAACAATTAAAGATGTTGTTTGCTCTTTCTTCTAATAAAGTTATGGGAATTTTGCAGTAAAACTGAGTACATTTTTTAAATTAATGGGTAAAACTTCAATAAATACAGAAGACTAGTACACCCTAGGTGCATGACAACCTTACAGAGTTTATGTAAACACAACTCTTCCCCTTATTTTAACTTCTCATCCTAACTAATTCATTGTAACACAGACTGACCGCTACCTGTCTTCACAAAAAACAGGATAAGGATTACTGTGTACACAATAATCTACTATTTTACTTGTTCAAATTTACTCAAAGTACATGTATTTTTTTGAGAACTGAGATTACAGGAGAAGTTTCACCTGCAGCAAATAGAGTTATTTTTAGGGTGAATTTGTTGCATTTTCCCCTACCATAAAAAAGTATATTCTGTGCCTAGTGAAAATAAATAAAAACACAGAAGAAAGGGCAATAGCATCTGCAAGATCCGTGTACAGCGAAGACAAGCCAAAGAATCTTGAGCTTTCAGCAGTTATGTAGCTCTACCAAATGTCTGACTTTCTGAATGTCTCAAACCTCGTCAAACATTGGGCCTGCCTTGCAGTAAATGCACCAACTGTGTGCTTATCAGCTTTGTACTAGCAGCTTGATACAGTGTTTAGTACAATAGTGAGATCCCCTCACTCCAGGAATGTGTGGCATCGCTTAAAGGATGAAAGGCTGGTCAGCAGAATGCCAAGGAATCCGTGCATTCAGTGGTGTTTGTGAAACCTGTTGTTAATGAATTAACTCACAGTAGGAGAAACTCCATCTACTTTAAGCGAGTTCCTATAAGGATGAATCCAGGCTATTGAATTCTTCTTAATCTTTACAATCATGAAAGAAAAATAAAATTGTGTAGTAATGCTATGTTAGTAGCTGTATTTAATGATCTTGTGTAACAATGCAACATACTAATTTCTTGAATAAATTATTTTGTGTCAAATTCTGTAACAACACTGATTAATCACTCAAAATGGATTGTGCATTGAGTCAGGGCTTTGAATGCATACACAAAATCTTGTTTACTAATATATTAGTTGTTTGAAAAATATCGGTCATTTTAATAACATAGAAAATGATTTATGAAGCATCAAAACTTAACAAATAGTCAACCAAAATAATAAACAAAAATCAACCTTATATATCTCCTTGATTAAAAGTTGGAAACACTACTTTTCAAGGTGGCAACTCTAACTGTTTTGCATAACTAACCCCAGATAAGTTTAGCTTTAGGTATACATGTGTATACAAATCACACAGTGATGTGCAGAACAAGAACCCTGCTAGTGTAGTTCACTAATTCTCATTCCATTACAAACTTGTACCTATCAACAGAGCAAGAGACCAATACAATATTCACAGCATCTCTTCCAAAAGCCTTGGCAGATGAAAGATGTTTTTTCCATGCATTTCTAGAATATTCTCACACTGTTAATTAATGCCACAACATAAACTTTTGAGGATGGGAAAAGGAAACAGTGGGAAGGAATGGGGAACCTGTTGCCATTAAAATGCAGAAATTAGTACAAGTTGAATTAACAGAAGGTTTTAGCTTATATTCTATCTCCTGCTGTATTGCATTTCAACTCTTCCCTTTCACCCACAAAAAAATTCCACTGCATTTGAATTTCTGTTTGCAGAGAACAGTGCCACAAAAACACAAAGCAGGAGGATGGATAGGTATCAGAAATATGTTGACTAAGATGTCCAGATACTACTGAACCAAACAGACTTGAAATCAATTGCAAAAATATGCACCTGATGTTTATTTTAAAAAAAGCTCAAGATTATTTTATTTTCTTTGTTTGAAATAGAAATCTCAGGGCTTATGCAAATTTTGTCATTTATCTGTATCATTTGTTTATTAAAATATAAAATCATTTGGTGAGGTAAGCATAGTATTATTTATCAAATGACACAGTTTGCCGTTTTTAACCACTAGTAACAAGGAATCTGTTATTCTCTTTAGTGAATTATTTTCAACTCTGTGTTAATTAACTGTACGGGTACAGGCAAACCATCAAGAAATTGGGCTACAAAACAATTTTGTCTGCCGAATTCTGAACTGTAGCCAAATACTTTTAGTACAGAATTATCTTATGAAGCTGTATCATTCTTAGGTTTATACAGTAGTAGTTACTCATACATTCACATTCTTTGATAACATCCACTTTGACTACCAACCAGACTCAACACAGTATTCTTCAGCGGCTAACTAAAATGTCAATATGCCTGTTATTTAGTCCTGCCTTCATGACACTGTCTTGATGTGCATTTGCCATTCAAAATGAAACTTATCTGTCAGAGGAAAACAGCAATCTACTGAACAAATCATGTGGATATCTACTTATTATCACACAGGAAATATACTATTTTGTGGACAAAGCTTATTTAAATAAAATGTTAACATTGCCAAAGTTTCAAAAATACTCTTGAGCAAGTGTGTGCTTAACCTGAGCAAATTTTGTGCATGTGAATTTGTTACTGAAACAATGAAATAGCTGTTGTATGAGCAAATGCTCCATTTGCACGTGAAAGCAAATATAACACATTGAGAAATGAACATCCATTTCCCCTAAATCAAGCATCCATGAACACTTGCACTAGGGTTTATCCTTAACTCTTGCAGGCATTAGCAAGTGATACACTTAAACTAAAAGGCAAAGTGTGACTATTTGGATGCAGGACTGGTTCAAGAAATTGGGGAAGAAGTTCCAACCCAGCTTTTTCATGCTCTTCGGATCAGGTCAGCCCTGCCTCCAGCTGAGGCAAATCCCTAATATTTACAACTAGACAAGGAAAGGAAGTTGCATCTGCAGCCAAAGGCCAGAAAGGAACTGACACATTAACAGATGTGTGGAACAAAGGAGAAATAAAAGTGGCAAATGAATGAAGGTGATGGGTGCGGGGGGGTTACAAGTGGCAGAGCGAGTGAAAGTGGAGGCAGAAATCAGATTCCTGGAGCAAACAGTTAAACGCTTTCACAATAATTCAGAAGGACGCAGTGGGTATCGCACAGACCTCAAAAGCCTGTGGTATGACTTCTTAAATTATTCACATTTTGGACTTGTAAAGGTCTTTCTGCCATTATGGCTCATCACTTTTAGTATTTTCACATATCGGTGCTTTTAATTCGTAAGACTCAAGCAAGCTATTCCAGGACACCCTTTGTTTTATCTAGCTTCATACTGGGATGTAATTTATTTTGAAGACAGAGAAGTTTATCTGGGGTTGAGTGTAGCTTGAAATTATGAATTTATGATCAGCTGTGACAACAGTGGGAACATGTGTTGGATTCATAATCCATTTATTGGCTAAATTTAGGTAATCTGGTTTTCACAGCACTTGCCGGCAGGCACATCCCTGCTATTGACAGTCGGCAAGAAAGGGCAGACACATGGAGTAGTTAGGTGTAATTCAGCTGCTTATATATTTGGACTCATTTTGTCGGTAGTGACTTCACTAAAGTCATGCAAAGACAGGAGTTACTGTGCTTCCCATCTACAGCAACCTATTTCTGCACCCAATACCCCACTGTATTGCAGAGAAAATATAACCTGGGCTGCATTTTTTTTTTTTAATTGAAATTTAACCTTGTTTAAAACATGATCCTCTGTTCCCTCAGGCTGAAGAAGAGTAGGGAGAAGACCCTAATTCAGTTATGTCTAACTGCTCTGGAATAAAGTAAGGTGGGTTTTATAATCAACACTAAGGATTAGAAGTTAGATGATCTGGGTCTATTCCTTGGCTTGCCAAAGAATTCACACAGCAGTAGGCAAGCTCATCAGTTTTAGATCACTGAAAGGGGACATGAATATTATTCTTCCTCACGGGAATGTTTAACAATATAATTGTTAATGTCCGTAAGACGCTCACGTATGCCAGGAATATAGGCCAGGGAAATTCCTGTCCTGTTGAATGTGAATACGCAGACATAGCTTGCAGAGCTGGAGAAGACAGAGCAACTACTCTGCCAAAACCACACTGAGTGAAAGAAAGTAAAAAGAAAAAAAAAGTAATAAATAATATGAGTAAGAAACTAGACTAACAGTAGTACCACTGATAAATCAGCCACTATTTAAAAAGGTGAGACTTTCAGCAAACGTACTTTACTACATGTTCCATGAAGGGAACTTTGTCATGAAGTGAAATCAACATGGAAGAAAATCATTAAGTGCTCAGATTGGGGCTCTTAATTGCTCTCTACAAGTCAGCAAATCCAGAAATAAAACACACCATAAATCTTAATAAAAATATAAAGATTTTACAACCCATAACAAATCAGAAATTAAAAAAACAGTGCATCCACATCTGCTGATCCTTTAGCAGCCCTGCACAGCAGTCGGCTAATAGCTGCACACCCCCCCCCCCCCCCCCTTTCTTTGATAAGTACTTTAAAAACAAACATCTTAGAAAATACTTCTCATAAAACTCTTCTGGAGCAGCCTGGCACAGTTTCAAGCTATCGGAGTGGTTCTGCTGGTACTGAAGTTCGAGAAACGTGACTCTGCACCTAGACCAGCCACCTCCCCATGCTTTCTCCTTCCCCGAAATGGCAGGCGGCAGGAGAAAAGCCGGCACGGCCGGCAGCAGGAAATAGCGTGAGAATGGGCTCCCTCATGCTACTTCCAGCCCTTCCTGATATCGGAGGGTGTGAAATGGGTTGCAAAGACTGTCTCTCACATTATTTCCTTTTCCACCCCAGCCAAAACCAGGAAGCGCCAGCTAGGAGATACGCAGAGAAAGCATAGCGTAAAACGAAGCACAAAATCAAATTGGTGGCCAAGGCTAACTATAGCAAAAATTCAAGGATCTGTGGGCACAGCCTAATATTAGCACATCTAGAAAAAGCACTAGGAGGCTCACGTACCCAGGCTTTGCTTTTGATTTGCTACATAGCTAATCCAAAGGCTACTGACATCAAAGCAATTTTCTTCAGGACATCCACAGACTTTGGGTCAGACCTTACAGGACGGTGCTGGCACCCTTCATGCCCTTGTGCCACCAACAGCACATGCGTATGGGAGAGATCCTACTTTGACTACTCTGCTGTGTAGAAGTATTAGCAACAACAGCACTTCAAAGAGGACATGTTTGTTTATATTTGACAGAAGGCATATATTGGACGAACAGGTCTTGGCACATTTCAGTGGAAATGGCTCCTATAGCCTTAATGTTAAGTAATATATTCTAAATAAAATGCAATCCTGTGCCTTCAGGGAAGAAATATGAAGGATGGTAAATCATTTATTTATCACCATTTGGGGTTTTCTGTCTTCTAGACACTTCTGCATTCCTCTGTTTATTATTAGCCAAGAGTGGTATCATATGGCAGCTTCAGTACAAACATTCGTTTTCTTCTGTATACATCCCCACGAGATGCAAAAGCAATGAAATTTGGTCTCCTCATTGATAATGCTCCCTCCTCACAGCTAAAACACACTCCTCTCAGAGAGAAACTGGTGACAACCTCGCAGACCATGTTGTTCTAAAAGCAGAATTGAAACTAATTACTTAGTAAGTCCAGTTAAGAAAAGGGAAACAGTCTCCTTTCCCTTCTCTGCCTCTCAAGACTGTAAAATATGCCTAGGCAGGAAGTACAGTAAAGCTCATGATGAGCAGAGGCAGCTACTCTTTCAAAACGAACAGGGTTCCTCTGAAGTGACATTTTCATTTAGCCAGTGAGCTGCAGGATAAAGGGTGGGATACCAGAAGGGCTCTCCAGCAGGTGAGGTTACTGGCCAGGCCTCCCAGCTTCACACCTCCAAAGATCACAACCGCATTTAAATGGAAAGCCAGGATGGTACCTGTAGCTTTTGGTAAAGTCATCTTTTCTGAGCCAATGCAACCAGAAACTTGGTGGAGCAACGATAATAGTGCATATTGACGTTAACTTCTTATAGGGAGGCACTGAAAAATTGTCGCGAGACAGCAGAAGTATTGTAGTGTTTAAAGTTACTGCTCAGAAGCAGCTGAAAAACACCATTTCCAGACTCTAAACACCTACATTTGAGTTAGGCAGATACAACACATTAGGTTGAGAATTATATTTGTTCCCACTTTCCTGGGAAAGGACAAGTAGTAAAAAGTGGCTTTCTCCTTGCCCTTTGTTCATCTAGGAGAGCTCCTGACCCATCAGCTAGTCCCCGTCTTTCCTCGGCACAAACTCTGCGAGGCTTTAAACCTCCATCTCCCCAACATCTTTCTTTCAAGATGCTCCAGCATCCTGCAGCTATGCCATGCAGTCCTTAACTCTGAGAAGACCTTTGTTGGATTATAGCTAAGCTGCCTACACGGAGAACCAGTTTTAATCCACGAAAAGGGGAATTGTAAAAGCAGCAATGTCGAACAGAAGGGAACTAGGTAAGTCCTCATGGCCTTCCTAGTACCTCACTGCCACCATCACACCATTAACAAAAGATGGAAGGGACTTGTGCCAGTTCCCAGAAGACAGCAGGCAGGATGCCGGGAGCTGCCGCAGCCTGCTGCCTGGAACAGCTGCCACACAAGCAGACCACAAGCCCTGCAATGTGCCCGCTCCCTGAGGACAGGCGATACTGAACTCTTCAAGATCCCTGAAGAAGCTCTGCATACATTTCACATCCAGGTTTGGCAGAAACAGAAATGAATTTCATTTTGATATTAACATTTCTGAAAGCCAAACAAAGCCCTGTAAGATATGCACTCCTCGCTGTTCCCTGCTAAAACACAGACAAAATTGATGTTTAAACGTTCGGCAGTCGCCTTGCAAAGCTTCCTATATATAACCGTGTCACTTCCAAGAGTGAAAAAACCCTTCTTTTTTAAAAAATGCAGAATGTTAAATGAGCCCATACCAAGACAAACTTTACACTAAGCAATTCACACTTCAAAAAACAACAGTTTAAAAAAAATTAAAAATTTTACAAACAACTATAAGAAGTTAATTTTTGTGAACAAGAAACATTGTTTAGAATTTTGAAGTTAATAATCAACCAAAGAATCCATTAATTTTAAGAATTTATTCAACTTTCAAGAGCAAGAAGGGATTTTTGGAAGCTGGATTGATCTTGAAAGAGAAAAGTCACTTTTCTGCCTTCCATTTTAAACATGCCTTCCTCATTTTAAACAGGGCCTTCAAATGGGGAAACTGTTTAAAACCCAAGACTCTTCTCTGAAAGAACTGACAACTCCAACACAGTTTGCTCAACTTTCTAACTTCTATTAGCCCTAATGACAGTAGCTTGCACATTCAAATTAAAATAGTCTTCACTTGACATCTCAGCTACATTTTATATTTTGCCTTTGCTACTTTTTTTTTTGGTGTGCTCACCAGGTTAATTTCAAGGTATCAGTCCTGTCAGATTTTACAGGAAGTAATTTTTGTCAGGTCCCTTGAAAATTTCATATGATAAAAACAAGTTCAGAATTTCAAAGTGACGTTAACCTCCAAGCAAACATTTTGCCATTAAAAAACTCTTACTTTGCATATTCTGTTATTAAAAACAATGCCACTGCACGATCAAAAATGCCAGAAAGGACAAGAACTACCAAAACTAACAATTAGAAAGCTCCTTCTGCAAGAAAATAATATCATATACTTTACCATCAAATTGAATAAATATTAGAATTATGAAATATTTTGAGAAGGAGACAGCAATGGTATCTTAGAAAAAAAAAATCTGTAATTTGTCAGCAACGTACAAAGTTTATTTTTGGTTCAACAGCCCATGATGTAGAATTAAGTGTTCCACTAGATGGAGCAGGATGGTAAAACCATCATGATGGCCATCCCCTTTGCTGACCCATGAAAAAGTTGATGTCCAGCAATCAGGGATTATAAGAATTTTAGCTTTCTTCTGTGCATTCAGCACAGAACAAAATTTGTTTCTCTTCCAAAAAAGGGCAACAGAAACCCCCTTAGTGCTTAACAATATTTACTTCTTCCTGTCATAGAAGTTGACTATTAACAAACACTAACCAGAAACAAACAGATAACCAAACACTATCAGAAACAAAACTAGTTTTTCCCCATTTCTATCAGCTTTACACTGAGACAAGATTTACTGGATGGTTGGCAGAACATGAAAATCTTGTAGCATTTTTTGTTTTGTAGCAACTGAACTTGCAGAAAGATCCATGCCAAATGATCAAACATTAGTCACCTAATGCAAAAGACATCGCTACACATCAAACAAATTCACACTAGAAACAATGGCAAAACTTCAAAGAGGCTCCTAAAGACCTGGAGCTGTGCAAGTCATAGTAAAATTATCTCCCTGGTCTCTTTTCAACAAGAGCTAATTGTTGATTTACCTTTAAGTCTACCTAAACAAACAAACAAAAACAAAAGAACCTTACAAATTTGATTTCATCAAATATTCTTTAAGAGATGCAGTAGTAGACAAACTGTATTTCCACCATCATGTGAAATGAGAAACCTGCATTTCCTTGACCATTAAACCTTATTTCAGCTTCTCCAAAAGAAGTAGAGAGAATATAAACTAACAAAGAACAGTTTTAACCATTAATATTCCAAATTTAAGTCCTGCAATCCTTGAGTATACACAACAAAAATACCAGGAATGGTCACAGTTATCACAAACATCTTGCCATAAAAAAATTCTGAACCATACTATATTGCTATATGTGATAAGTAACTGCAAACATGCAGTAGCAGTAGTCTCTCATGATGAGACTAATTATCACAGTGGTATAAATAGCAGAAGAGAATGAATCACTCTCAAATATGTGCACGAAGGCACACAAGCAGAAGCCTTGGTGACTGATCACAGGCTGCTGCCATCTCTTTGTTTTCAGATAAATAAACTGCACTAAAAACAAAAGCTACAAACATGGGCATGTTTCACGCCAACGTAGTTTCCAACTTACTAAAACTTGCTGCAGTATCTGAAGCTGTCATTTGGAAAGGAACTGTTCTAAGCGGAAGAAGCAGGAAATTTGGTCTTTGAGACAACACAATTGTCCATCGCATTAAGGTGTCTGCCTGTATTAAGACCATTTGAAAGCATCTGCAAGGTTTTCAATATAGATACCATTGTATAATTGAATGCCAGTTTTTCCTACCTCTCTGAATGGCTGATTACCAAGAATTCACTACATAGCATACACTCCTTTTCCAAGGTAAGGAAAAGTAAGCATCAGGACCATCCAAATCACTGTCATTAACATTCAATAAAACATTCTGTATATCACAGTCAATATACAGCAGAATAGAAACTATACTTACTACTGTGCACAATCAATCAGCTGATATTCATTAGATCTCTCATAGCAGGCTTTCACACCTTCGTCTTGCCAAAGTGTTTTTGTATGTTCATAAAACTCCTGAAAGAGTAAAAATAGCATTAGCAAAATGAATTTATCATATAAAGAGAATCGGCAAATGGTAACATATTGTTACCACTGTAATGAACAGTAAATGGTAACATATTTAACAAAAAACTTTAAATATTTTTTAGATCCTGACTACAAGTTAACTTGGCTTTCTTAGTTGTTTTGACTTGAATGTTTTGTAACACTTAAAAAACTGCTTCTCAATCATTTTGATTGAGTCCAACTATATACTGAAAGAAGGGGTAACTTATCATTAATGACAATTCTGTTGGCATTGTTAATAATCAGTACTCTTCAGTAACATTTGTTCTTTAACTCACAACTCCACTGCATGTTATATTTATTTGGCTGTCAAGATATATTTTTTTTTCCTTCAGTGAAACACTACTTCTCAGTAATTCTTACATAAAGGTAGCAAATGATGATTAGGTTTTGCTTGACTTTCCAAGTTAGTGAGGCTCTTTGGGGACCATATAGACATCTGATTCTTACTTAACTCTGTATCACTTAACTCAAAGTATTTGCAGAATTTATTGTTTTACAGTGTAAAAGGATATTGAACTACAGAAGAAATACAGTGATACAAAGCTAGATTGTGTTTTGATTGTGTCAACCTTAAAAATAATAAGCCAAGATACAAAAGCAGACAGCCAAAAATGCAATGCTTCAGTTTTGTTGAACCTACAACGCAAGTATAACACACACACAGAAGCCCATTCTTTTTTGCATATAAAAGATGCACTTTGGCTCCAGCAGGAGTGTGTGCAATATGTAATTGTATTTCTGGCTATCAGTCTAAGAACTTTGAATAGACTTAGAAAGAACAGCAGCAACCTAGTGACTTACATACACACACCACTGTGGGAGTTACTTTTATCAATGACCACGGACTTTTTCTTGGCTATCTCTCAGAACTTTTAAAGTGTTTTGGACTAAATACTTTTATTCTGATTTTAAGTGGCTCAGGTGACTTACTCCATATCAGCTTTTTTGCATCCAGGACGGCACATGACTGTTAAAATAGTTGCTGTATATATTCTATTTCTCCCCTCACCCCTTTTCTTTACAGTAGAAACATTTTAAAGAAAAATATATTATTTTAAATAGCCATTTTATCGCTTCAAGGTTCCTCCATTAACTTAGTTTTGGAATCACTCCCTCTATTGGGATATCAGTCTCTCACATTCTTTTACTATCAGTGTAGTACAAAGAAAGGGGTCACATCCAAATGTGACTTCCAAGGTTTCACTTGAAAATATCTTTTTAAAAATTCACTTTCCTACCAGAACGTTAACTAACACCTGAACTGTACCAGAACAGTAGATGCTTTAAATGGCGTCTTAAAGATGCATAATGGCATCTTAAAGTAAATTTAGTGATGCAGATTTTCAAACCATCCTCTTTTTGGCAGGTATAAGATGCATATGTGATTGTGTGATCATAGAATTGTGAATACCAATGATGGAAACAGCCCATCAAATGTAAATTTGATCTTGCTTTTATTGCTATTGAATATTCACTAGCTGCACATGCACACAAACGATAGTAAATGCACACTACACAGCTAAAAAACTCTCTAGGGTAAAATTTTATTCTAATTTCTTTTAAAGATATTATAAAGTTTAAATATAGTGTTAGATGTATCTTTTCAGTTTGTTCCCTGCTTTTATGAACTGTTCATGAACAAAAAGACCAGTTAAATTTCTTTTGTAAACAGGTAAGAAGATTTTACTTGATTTTTAGTATTTGTATATTGTACAACCAGTTGCTGTTAAAGGAAGTAAAAGATGAATAAAAATCTTAATTCTAGTCCTCAGTTTTCTTTCTCCCAGTGCTGGAATTATGTTCATTGGATGCTTTCATTTTGAAGTTTTCCAATTTTTTGGCAGTTGGGGAACCGTCAATTACCTTCAATCTTCAACTGTATGACAGCATAGTGAGGAAAATATCTTTCCAAAGCAAAAAGGAGTAGGAAGAGAAAGTAAAGGAGAGAGGGAGAAGTAACTGGAATCTCACTGTATTTGAACCAAACCCATTTGGGGGTGACTTTATACGTTTCTTTTTAAAAGTAACAGTAGTCTAATACAGAACATCTTATGATTCACTCAACTCATTACTACAAAGCTGGAAAATTGAAAAATTGAATCGTCAATTGTACGAGATTTCTTTGCTGAAACAGCAGCTGATTCAAACGCACACACACCATTTAAATTTCCCATCTAATCAAGATAACTTACACCAGACTCCAGATAGCTAATTGAAGATTTGGCAGAGAGATGGTTCTAAAATAGACATCTACTTTAAACTGGGGTCAGCATCTGCCAAGCCAATTATCTCCAAACATACCCCAAAATACTTGCTTCATCCTGCATTACAGTAAGTAAACAAATAACTAGGCAAAGATAAGTTTACAGAAAATGCAATAAAACAAAGATTCTTCATCACCTACAAATGTACATTTAAAGTGAAAAGAAGCAGTGCCTTAAAGAAAAAAAGTCACAGCATAGTAAAACTCCGCCACAAAAATGAGACACAAAGTCCTTCCTCACTACTGTTTCTTACTACTACTATGACATTCTGGTAGAGAACTGATATAAAGCAATTGTTTCAAACAACTTAGGAACTCCATCATACCTTGTGAAGAAACATTTGGAGTAGTTTCTGCAATTAGATGCTTAAAATGGGATGAAAAGTAAATCCAGTTCCTGACCCTTGCATAAACACACTGATAGTAAAAAGCCTAGGATTTAGTTTAACAGAGTCCTCCCTGTGTTTTAAGGGCAGTTCTTAACTTCTAAGAAAATATGTGGATTGCAATAATGGGATAATAATCAATGTTTGTGCCTTGTTAGGCCTAATTCGCAATAAAGTACTTAATACTGCCTTTATGTCTGTCCTGATAATCTGAACTATAACCAGCAATACTTATGCAATATGGTTATTAACTGTCCATGTGTGATGGAAAGAGAATTTAAGTCCACATTCTTTGAACTTTTATATTGGCATTTCAAAATCAGGATCTACAACAAGTCATGAGTAACAGATTACTATACTAAGATACAGTGCGGTTTTTGGGGGTGGTTTTTTTGTGCTTCTTTTGGTCTTTTTTTTGTTGTTTGTTTTTGTTTTGTTTTTAAAACTGAACTACATGACTTGTGATAGCCAAATACAAAGGCCTTTTATTAATAAATAACCTTTTGTCTTTAGGCCACATCAAATATATCTGCACACATTTTGGGACTAATGCTGACCCAGCTTACACAGCTGTAAACTAGGAAGGTGTTCGGCAAAGAAAAGTTGGAACCAAGCTTATAGAGTTCCACTCTTGCTTTATTAGAAGCCTACTTCCACTAGTGATGGATTTTGGAATTAAGACATAGTAGCTGGTTGCAAAAAACCAGATTCTCCCTCCTTCCAATACACCTACACTAACCACAACTCTGAAATAATATTTAAGAAAGAATAACACAAAAAATCCTCAGCATCCCATTTGAGTCATGGAACGTAAGCCTGGGGCTACTCTCAGGGAAGGCGAGTAAAACCGCAAGATTTGTTATGTATTTAGGTAAAACAGGGGCTTCAGAGGCTGCTAGAAAAATCAAGTTAGCAACAGGGTTTTTTTGTTTGGTTGGGGTTTTTTGGGGGCTTTTGGTTTTTGGTTTTTTTTTTGTTTTGGTTTGGTTTTTTTTGTTAAATAGGTCTAATTTGTATGAGATCTCTAAAAACAATGAGTTAGGAAACAAATTATCCAGAAGTAGCAGGCAAATTTCCTGAAAAGAAGTAGCCAGAAAACTAGTCCTTACATGTCTGGTTCTTGTTTCCATAACACTGATTCATTTGCTGGCACATTGTAATATAACAGACTCTACAGCAGCATCAACACAGGTTTCTCTTGCACTATAAAATGGAACTCCTAACAAAACAGCTAAAATAAACAAATACTACTAAATAACAATTTGGTTTGAGAAGACATTCCACAATAAACATGATTTAAGTGTTAGGTTCCAAACGATCCATAGCGTTTGCAAAGTATGGTCATATTATCCATTCTTGCCCTATGCATACTTAAACTCAAAAAAATATTCAAGTTATGTCATTTTCCATTAAAAAAAAAAATGTTGCAGTTACACAATACACACCCAAGATCCTGTTTAAACTATAGCTGAAGCTGTGTAAAGCAACAAAAGTCAACATAAGTGATGACAGCATGGCATCACCAAGGAAGGTAAGAAGTGAGTTCTTCCTAAGAATTATGTCAAGATTGTAGCATTTATTTACCACCAGACCAGACTTTACACTTTCCAAAGCGCTAACATAACCCTAAACAGGGAGAAATCCTTGTGTAGAACACTTAGGGAAAACAATGCCAACATAACACAAATCTGAACAGAACATACAGGGCTTGACTTTGAATTTGTTCAGGCTGGGCAGGGGCATAGTTTGAATGCCAGGCACAATCCCTAACTAACAGGATACACTTCTGTGAAACTATAAAAAACTGAGAAAATCCACTGTCTGGGTAAACCTTCTCTGTCTTACTTACAACTGAATTATCAAGAACCATGACCTGCTGATGGCGAGGAAGCCTCAACTCTCATCATACCGTAACACCGCAATACTTAAAAAATCATATTTATGTGAAAGAAATGTATTTCAGGATTAATGTTTTATTTATTAGACAACACTTTCTCTACCTGCTGAAAGTTTCCCAGTACAATGAGTCAATAAGCAACATTTGTGCATCACTTGTATTCACTTGTAGGAACCTACGCAGACCTTTAGAGAAAAAAACCCATCAGTGGAAATCATAATGTAAAAGGGATGCTTGGAAAACAGTACTTTGTTCCAGAAAGATCTTACTGACACAATTCTGGATTAGAAAAGGGGCAATGCAGATTCTAATCAAGTTAAAAAACTACTTGTATTAGAAAATTTCAGTAAATTGAATAAATGGCAGCAGGTAAACAGTGGTTTTATTAAAAGTCAAACCAGAGAAAGTGTTAAAGAACTTGAAGGTTGAGCATTTTGGTTGTTAAAAAAAAATAATCCTCAAGAGACAAACTCCAGGCCTGGGAAAAAATAAAGGAACCAACATCAGCTTTTGAGAGGCATTCTAAAAGGATAAAATACTAGCAGAAAATGAAAGAGAAAAACTGGACATACTGTCTACAAGGTTTTGTTCCCTCCAGATATATAAATACTCGAGAGACTTTTAAAAAAATGTTTATGAAGCAATTTTTTACAGGCATTAGGATGTTGGCAGGGAAAAACATTGGCACAGTTCTTGCCACTGTGACACGACGTTCACAGGAACCTTAGCATGGACACGCAACATTACCTTTTCTTTGTAAATTATAATATAGGGTGGACCTATCATTATAACAGCTTATTTACTAATTCCAGCAAAAGTCAATGCCATTGAAAAAAACCCTTACCTACTAAAAGGTGTGTACAACCATTACACAATGTTGTGGTTAAAACTGGGATTCAATTCCTGGGCAAAGTTCACTGTCCCATGGAGTTACACATTTCATAATAAGAGTTTTAAATAGGTCGTCCACTTACAAGCCTAATGATTAAAGGTCAAACCAAACCAGCTTCTAACTGTAAAATCGCATCTTGGAGGACGTTTGCTTCCCAACATGTTCAGCTTTTAAAAATAACATTGACCATTGGTTTCAAACCCCTTTACAAACCTAGTCTGCAAGGTGGGGGCACATGAACTTTACTTGCATGACAGTCAGGCAGTTCTGCTGCATTCCACTAACGAACCGCATTAGAACAAGACAAGGTCACAGGACGGCAGGGCAGCACAGTGCATTCCAAGACAAACTGCACAAGTTGATTTTCTCCTTCCAGGATAAGTAAATGCACGACAAATTGATTTATTTTTCATTGCTCATATCTGAAGTCAAATTATTACTATTGACTGTAAGGCCACTCAGAGAAGGAAACTGATGGCATCTTGTCATTCTCCCTGTGTTTGGGCAGGGATACTAGAATGTGTTAAATTTGTCAAATCAGACAGTTTAATAAGCCACTTACTTGAATAGGGAAACATCTGCATTCCTAATGGTGTGAACAAGTGTTAATTATTGCTTGCTATTTTAGGGAAAATATGCCGATGATATCACAAAGGAAACGCATACCTACAAATAGTTGAAGATATTCTCCAGTTACTGGCATGTGTCCAGAGCTGAATACAAAACTCTTTGGGAGTGGCCAGAGTACTCAGCACTTCCCATAACTGAGTCAGAAATATTTTCAGCAAGGATTCAGTCTCATTATCAATAGTTTTTCATGCTTACAAATGAAGAATGATGCTGAAAAATTTTGGTTTTCTGCTTACAGTATCTTCACATTTCTAGTAGCACAAATTAAACTGAATGTGGCTGCAAGGAATGGACAGTGGGAAAGGAATTTTATTTAAGTAACTCCTGTGAAGTTTGAACTTTCATTTTTCCCCTTTGTTAAGAGTTTCAAAACACCACAGTATTTGAGAAATGTGCCAACACACAATTCCATACCCATAATCTACAAAGTGCCTTTGGTTAAAAGGCCTCACTAGCATAATATCGCACCATTTCTCTTTTATTTCTACTTTCGCAAGAAGTTTAATTGCCACAGAAGCTTAATCTGTTGATACTAGAACACCGCTTAGATTTAATCCTTTCACACAACTCCTATTTAAAGCACATCACGCTCATTAGGGAGGAATAACTCACTTTTGGTTAAGAGCACTAAGATGGAAGTTGGCAGATGTGGACCCTACTCACCATTTTGTCAAGATTCCTTTGCAATTTTAAACCGACTAATCAATGTTCCTCTGCTTCTTCAGAGTATACTCATACACGGAAAGGCAATTAATTAATGGATTAAACCTACTGATAGCATAAAAGGCTCACAAAGAAGTCTTCTATACCATTCCAGCTCTCTCTTGGGGCAGTAGAGAGTGGCAATAGAGGCATTTCAACCATTAGCTATTTTTGTAGACCTCTGGCTAAGAAAGAAGGTTTAATAAAACTCTGAGAAATTTCCTTTGAGCTTTAAATTAGGGTTTGGAAAATGTCTTTCATACTACATCATTTAGTTGCTTTTTGTGTAATGAATATATAATACATTTAAAACAAACAGTCAAATAAAATGAACTTATTACCTTACGCAGTGCTAAGAACAAGCGCCATTTCAAATAATGGGTTGAACCCCAGACCATACAGCAACTTTGCTGCCCCCTTTCAGATTGGAAATAAAAAGCCTATTTTTGCCAGAAACTTCCACCAACAGAAAAGGGTAAAAGATAAAATAGTTACTCCTCATTCTAAGGGACAAATCCCAAGGACAGATCACTAATAATCTTACAATCTTTCTGAAGAAGCAGAATCTATATTCATAAAAGTAGTCATAGACTTATAATACAGTCTACATGGAGAAATCAAGCTCACATACACTTACAATAGAGTTAATTAAAAGTTCTGTTTATCTGCTGGGATTTTTTATTTTTTTTTTAATAAAAAGCTACCCAGTTTCCTGGGACCTTAAGAAATCTTAAATTTTACTGGAACACTGAAGAAATGTCATGTACCCTCCAAAGGCAAGCTGAAAACCCTGACAACCTGCTGCTTCTCTGAACAGCAGGACTCTACCAGAAGAGATGCTTGCATTTAGGAAACACAATACCCTTAACAGCTCCAGTCTGCTCTGGGCATTCACATCTGTGGCAGGATCAAAACTTGGAGTCATGCAAGCAGCAAATACACAAGTAAATACCTGTTCATCCACACACCTTCATTCGCACACAAGCTCTCACCACCTTCCATTCGAGTTTGACAAGGGAAAAGGTCTGTGCTTGTGGATCTCTCTCAAGATTTGGGAACGGACATGTTTTGTCTTTTTTTAATTCTGCCATAACTTCGTGAACTAATAGCACACTCCCTGTTGCTCTGTTCCGTGTAAAAGTCTCCCAGTTGGGAAGTCACAGATGGCTGCATGTAAAAAGGTAACTTTGCACAACTTAGCCATACTACAATATATCATATTTGGTACTGGAATAATGAAAAACAACTTTAAATGTACCACTGAGGGACACGTGTAAAAAGAGCAAAGAGTATTCCACAGAATCAAAATGTAAAATAGATCACGGTATTTTTCACTTTTTTCTTTTTAGCTACTTCCGTGCTTATCCAAGTTCATCCTTTACTCACCTGATATGATGTAAATGACATTAAAATACCAAAGTCATGATTTTTTTAGAAGCATGTTTACCATCACATTTCCAAGTCTTTGTACGTTGTAGAATTTTTATGCCCAAAGGCACTTTTTGTTGTATGCCCAAAAAGCACGTCCACGGGGCAATTTGCACATTGACATGTTACTTAAGTCTTCACATTGTCTCTCACAGAAACTCTTCTCAAGCCATTGCAATACTAGGCAGGCTCATAGGTAAAATTTTATTTCATCTATGCGTACACCAATACGTGGTGATAGTCTCTTACTGTGAGTAAAACCAGAAAATGCTTAAGAATTTCTATATTAAATTTATGCCTATTTCCTGTTTAATTCAGCTGACAGCTCTTCTATTTCAACAAAAATTGAATTAATCTGTTCTTGTTCTTTAAGACTGCTCTGAGGAAAACAAAGAAGATGTATCAAGAGAAATTAATTCACAATTTCTTCAAATTATTTCTAAATGTGAACTTATGACCCTATAAATATGGTATGGTGGGAATTTACTGGATAAAAATACAAGTGCAGAATAAAGCATTAGCCTTTACTTCAAATGCTAATAAATAATAAAGCAAAATATAGGGTGGGGGTTTTGTACTATAAAAACGACTGTACTACAGAAAAGATGTGCAGGTAATGTCCATTGTCTGAAGTCCTGGATTGTAGCTACTCCAATTTAAGGAAATAACCTTATGGGATTTCAACAGCAATATGTGAACACCTCGGTGAAAGCACTGCAGAATTCAAAGGGCATATTCCTTTAATTTTCTAGCCAAAAATATCTTCCCTTCATGCCCAGAATATGTTTTATTTTATTGCATGTAACAAACTGAAGCATAAGAAGTAATAGCATCCCCATTTTCACTGCAGTTAGAAATTGTGGTTACTGGCAATAAAATCTGGATTACCAGAAGGTAGAACAAGAGTTGTTCCTGCAGATGCTGCCACATTTAAAAATCGAATCAGCTGTAGCAAGAAGGACTATAGCAAACAAATCGGGAGACTAATCACTATATAGAAAAGCAATGCTAATTAGTAAAGCTGCTGAACTCTTACATTTCATCTCATTTCTGTTCCCGAAAGTCAGAAGGGAGACTGGCTTTTTTTTTTTTTCTTTTTTTAAATACACATGTACTTATTATTTAGGCTATATGTAAAGTCAAGGTACTGTAATATTACTGTTCTTCTGAAAGACCGGCCTAAATATGTATGTAGTTTTACTGAATACAGGCTTAACAATTAATGAAATTCCTCCTACAGAGATGCTGATAGTTGATAGCTTTCTACTTTCTTCAGAAAAACAGATTCTCAAGCTTTTTCCTACAAATTAAAACTCGGGATGAAAAGAAACTCTAAAACAAGGTGAAAACTAGGGGACTTAACCTATATTTGAGGAAAACAAGGACAAAGACAAATGAACAAAAATACACAACCTTCATTACTAGACAGCAAGATAAACCAAATTTTATATTAAAGTAAAAATATGAACCACTGACTTAAATTACCAAAATCAAACCTACCATGCATAATATTTAAATTGTTATTTCTCAAAGCTTAGTGCTTATTAGTTGCTATCCATTAAATATGTTGAATTGCTGATACATACAGTCTGTGTGTGTGTTACTTTTGCTAAACAGATGAATATTGTATAAATGGATGGAAGCAATTTTCTAAGTTAATACGTTTTAAAATTATTTTTACTTACTTTATTTCATCACCAGCCAGGCAGTGCCACTTTCTTATTTGCTACACTTTCTTTTTGTCCATGATCTTTGTTTTAGATGGAGACCAAAGTTCCATTTAAATTAAGAAAAACAGCATTATTAACTTTATTTAATAAGTAATTCTAGCTGGATGCATGAAGTATAGCAAAATTAAAGGCTTATCAAAATATATTTTTAAAAAAGCTTTTTTTATGTAGCTGGTGAATTAAATAATTGTTTCCAGTCACCACAGCATTCTGCTTTGTGGAAGCAATGAGTTTGTACCTTTCAATATTTTTTCTTTCTTCCAGTTTTAATATGAAACTAACCTATTTTTAATGTCTAATGTCAAATTACTGAGTGGTATAGCAAACTAAATGGACTACAGTGATTCATTTTTCTACAAGATGCTACAAATGGTTTCTTCACTTTGAAAAAGCCTAGGTTCCTAGTCAGTGCTTTGATTTCTGGAAAGCTTCAGCAGTCAAAACATATACAGCACAAACATTTTTTACTTAATTTAAATAGTTTTACACTTAGGTGTAAAAAGAGAGCACTTCCCATATTAAAATTTATTTACTATATATGCACACGCAGTTTCTAATCATACATTTTACTAAAGAATTGCTTTTTTTAAAAAAAAAAAAAGTTCTCTCCTGTAAATAAAAAAAGTTTTGCATAAATTATGCATGCTCCTACAGAAATCCCGAAGACTTTATTGTTTCTTGGACCAAAAGAAACGGGACCAATAAAATGCACAGTATTGAATTCACCTACCAGCTGCTAAGGGACATACACAGCCCTGAGTCACAGCACACAGCCCAGAGTACGAGAGCCTCTCCACCATGCAGCATAGGCAGCTGCTCCCAGCACAGCTACAGCAGCCATGTGGGACGACTGGGAAATTCCTGCACATCCGAAAGCTTGCCACTCCAGATAACAACTACTGTGACAACTGCCGTCAAAAAAGATGGCCACCAGGAATTTGCTTGGGAACCTAAAAACTAAGTTTTCTAACAGTATTTGCTCTTACTCATTAAAATAATGTCTAGTCACCAAATAAGTCAGATACTACTTTATGCTTACGCTCAATATATTTTAATTTCAATTATTCATGAAAAAAGCTTCGTATGAAAATAATATTTCTCAGTATGATGCAATGGGCTAGTTCACAGCCTAACAAAAATTTAAGGTACTGCAGACTGAAGCTGAAATTAAAAAAGATCACTTCCAATAAATAGGTTAGCAATGCCAGAATTTGCTAGATACTGCTATTCATCCATAAGAATAAAACATTCATATCGGGCATCTATCCATCTGGACAAAAACCGGAGATTTCAGGAGATTCATTTGGAAATCATTACTAGTTATACATGTTTTAATTATGAGAAACAGAAATGAAATCAAGCGGCTGCCTACCTCAGAGTCACTATACTAAAAGAAGACTTCAAAAGAACTCTTTAATTAATCTGTATTCAAGAATTTATTTCTACTATTAAAGGATAGGAAAACCAGCTTTATTTAAGTCCTGTTAAACTCTGATCAAGTAAACTCAATTGGATTATCTATAAGTCCATTTAGAAGGAGCTGCTCTGTGTAGATAAGATAATGGGAGATTTAAAAAAGAGCGAGTCAAGATTTCAGAGGATCTAGTACCACATCACTCTGCTGATACTGTCTGTAATACTCTCCATTCCTTTTTGTTAACAACATTAACATTCTTGAGTTAAAAGTACTTCACATATCCACATTTTCTACCAATTTTGCACCTCAAGATGCATCTCCAAGATACATATATTATTACTATTTTACAGATAACAAGATACATAGGGCATTAAAAAAAAAAGTATATAGGACATTGAGGTGACTTGCTCAAAATCATAAAGAGTCTGGACAAGAAAAAGCAAAAGCCCCAAATTTTCTCACTGTGATAGCTGCCCAAATTGCATACAATATTATCCAGACACCCAAGAAACCAGGCTCTGTGTCCCACCAGTGTTCTCAGCTTCCCATGGGTAAACCCACCAGAGAAAATGTTTTGCCTACTTTCACACCCCAAAATCTGTGACATTTAAGATAGCCTCATGGGAAATGTCCCCCATTAAGAGTGAATACGTTTGTCATTACATTATAAAGCTAGTGATGCTGTCAAACCCGAACAGCTCTCTTCTTCTTTCATGATGTATTTAGACAGGAATAATAATATATCTATCATTATACACATCAGGGTGATTATCTACAGGGACAGATAATTTTGTTCTGTTGCCTACATAATTAAGGAACATTTTTGGCAGCAAAGAGATCCCAGTTCACATCTTTTCTTACTGAGATTCTTACTCTTTTTACTTTCTTGAAGATTTTGGTATCAAGAACATTTTAAGGACTCCTACCCCCACCTCTGACCCTGCTGCGCATTAATGTATTTGTACCACCTCATTTGTACCACACTGCCTACAGGCCATGTCATAAACCAGCCCTCAAAACTGATCCCTGTTAAAAATAATCTCCCCAAAATAGAAGAGAGAGGAGTAAGGGTTACCAGGGTTATTTTTAACCTGGATCAGTTCAATGGTCTCATTTATGCTGGGGACCCAATGGAGGTTTTTTTGGTGCAAGTAAGGGTGGCACATCATGGTGTGCAGGAGAGGGAAGGGATGGCTGTGGGCAGAGGGGATGCTAAGCTGGCTTTGAGGCTGAAGCCAGCATGTGGTAAAGCTCGGCCTCAAGGACACCACTCAGAAACCATAAAAAAACCCTATTCAGCAACACTGGTAGCGAGAGATTCAAGATAACTACAATGGAGCAGTGTAATAAAAAAATAAACCGGGACCAAAAAACCTGCAGATAATTTCACCAACACCCTAAAAATCATCGCATCTCTTCTGAACGTGTATTTTCCTAGATCTAGAGAGCTATAGGCTGGAGTGATTCCCCAGTTATTTTGCATTTCAATAGCTAATATTATGAAATCTTCCTGAAGTTGTTATGGTATTTTCAAGAGACATCTTCTTCAGCTGACTCCAGATCAATTAAAAATAGGCAGTTGTAAATACTGTTCTGCTATTTTGAATATTTCATTAAACCAAGAGAATTATAAAGGGACTGTGACCCAATATAAATAGGTTTTATTTGGCAGCTTGGTTCAAATTGGTTGATCATGGAAAGAGAAATGTCCACAGAACGAGAGCATTTCCTTTCCTCTTCTAAAAGAGCAAAAAGAAAAGGATGAGAAAAAGACCACTATTCCAGTTGGTACTAGGGATGGAGAAAATATCCTAACCACTGTCTGGCATGCAGTACAGGAATAAAAATATCACCTCTACAACCCAGCTAACCCAACATCACCCTATATTTGAAACAGATATACAGCTAGTCAGAGTTATTGAAAATACTTATAAGATTGATTTTTGACATTGAAAACATACACATACAATTGTGTTGAGCTGAATGCATCAAAGGACAATAGTGATAGAAATGCCATTAGGAAGCCTCAACTACAAGCATCATTTGGGGTTTTTTTTCCATTTTAACTGATGTAATAGTTGTTAAAAAAGCCTGAAATTTTGATTTGCAAGGTCTTTGTTCTTACACACCACACCGATCCTGTAAAGCATGTATTAATCTGGTTACACAGAAAATTAAAGAGTAAAATTTACTCCTGCAAAATTTAGCTAGTGTGAGATAACTAAAAGAGCAGTTCTAGCACAAACTCGGGCAAGGTCTCAAATTTACTGCTCAAGCAAACCACTACTTGTTTCATTAGAGAGCCTCAATTATGAGCATAGTTCATTTTATAATTTCTAAATCACTTATAAATTTATTCTTTTTAAAAAATATTATTTATCATGATGTAATCTTAAAACACAAGCCCAGCAGCAGTAATTACATGTATGCCTTCAGATCTGTACCAATACATCAACACATAGATTACTACCTCATTTCTAAGGCTTTAACTAATGTGCATTCACAATCAGCTCGATTATTAAAATTAAATGCTTCAGTTGTCTCAAATGACTTCAGTTTGATTAACTTGGAGGTTTTCTTTCTTCAACTTTCTTTTCCTTTGCTTAAAGTTATCATGCTGGCCAGTGACAATTTAATTGCATGATAAAAACCCAACTTGAATAAAGGCAACAATAATGGTCCTCCTTAAATGATAATCTTTCATAAAAAATTGGTACTGTAGTATTTTAGAAAAAATTGAGTTCTGCTTTCAGTAATTCTCTATGGAAAGCATGACCCCCCCATTATTCTCAGTGTTCATGCAAACTAGCAGGGCTAGACTTTTTTTGCAAGACTTAGTCATTTAATGTCCTGTCATTGTAGCAAGAATGTTTCCCAGTGATGCAAATAGAATACTACACACAATATTTATCAGTGCTATTCGTAATAACAATAGATTACATGGACCTGATTACAATTCTGTTATTTCCATTCTGCTCTGCTCTAAGAAAAGGCTGTGCAACAAGCCTAATAAGAATAGATTTTACCTCCAAAAGGAGCAAAGTCTTTTGCAAAAATAAATCAGAACAGCACTCCATTACCCATGGAGATATTATGTCCTCAAGCTATTTTAGAAGTCCACAATAAGCTAAGGCAGAAAATACTTCACGTAAAAACATGAACTTAGTTGTTTTGCCTAGAATATTACTAATTAGCATTCTCCGCAGGTTTTCAACGTGGTTACGTTCCTAGCCTCTATCAATTCACTTCAGTCACATAGTTTGGGGTTTCTTTTTGTAATTTGCATTTTAGAACCTGCCTGTTGAAAACATACCAAAGACAAATTGGACCATCGGCTCTAAGAGTGAAACTCTCCTAGGCTCTTGCCAGTAGCGGTATGGTGAAACAACACGGAAGGACTGCAAAATGAGCTACAGATTTGATCTACTAAATATTGCAATACTTTAAATCGCCAACATGATTATGTGGACAGAATTCTTTTCAGTAAGTACTACTCTTTTCCCTTCCCCATATGCTACTATTTGTATTCAAGAAATCTGATTGCTTAATACCAAGTGTGCTGAATTAATAAATCTCCAACATCCTAAATATTCAATTTTAAAGGGAATGTTTAACCTAGCATTGCACTGTACCAACATTGTTTTTAAATCGAGTTGGTTTTTTTCTTTTTTTTTTTTTTTTAATTCAATACAATATGCTGTATACAAATGACACACATTTCCTGTAAGTCAAAAACTGCAAACCAGAGAGAGACACAAACTAAGAAAAGAATTAGAATATCATAATACAAAAGTTGCTCTTTGAATCCTAGATATGTAGAGCCAGACCCCTATACTAACATCACACTGTAAAGCTCCCACATTCTTCCTTTACTTTCTTCTGCCTTTCACATTACACTGAACCTTGCTGTTAGGAAACTTGAATTCTAGCTCCTGTACAACAGGTAATTACAAACACAGATTTTGGTGTGGACTTTAAACTTCATTTAAACTACTCCTTCATGTACAGAAGAAGGATGAAGCCTCTTGTGTTATAAAGAAGAACCCCTGTAGCTGGAGAAGAAACTACACAATCCTAGTGCTAAACTCTGTATGTCTGTGCGTTGCCTTCTGGAGAGCTTGCTAAATTAATGTTTAGAAAAAGATGAATGGGCATTTAAAGGGAAGCAAAACAGACTTGTATTTTTAAAAGAGTATGGTGCTAAGTACTCAGAACCCTCAAAGAATATCTCCTTGGTACATGAGTGTTCTTTCTCCCTACTTTCATGTTCTTCCTGTGGCCAAGAAGAGCAGCATCAAATACTATACTGAGGAAAATATGCCTTCTTAACAGCTGAAATATCATTCCCCATGAAGCAAATGGAAGAGACAGAAAGCAACTTCTACAACTCAAAACAGACAGCATCCCATACCGATAACATTCCTTCAAATTCCCCTCCCTTCTTCTGCATTAATACTCTATATAGGAAAAGGTTTAGCTGCCAGTTTATGAAATTCTGGAGGAGAAAGTAAATAATCAAGATTTCTTTAGATATAAAGCATAACTAGCATAAGGCTATCCTTTCCATTTACAGAAAATTATTTTTTCTTCAAAGTACTTTTAATTAATTTATAACAAAGTCAAAATTATTTTTATAGAGGTACTGAAGGATCGTGTATTTCTGATACCATGCACTGAGAGTTGGCACCTAGGGACATTCTAGGTCTTAACTTGATTTAAAATACGCAATTAAAATGCAGGTTCAGTTTTTCAAGTTCCAAAGGACTATAACTACATTCAGACAAAATTGGAAATCAGGTACATATTAGTTTATATAATCACTGAGGGCAGAGGGAGCCAACAATACTCCTTCCTAGTGGCTCCTAACCTAGCGGCTAATGTATATCCAGTTTAAAACCTCAACCCTACAAACATTTACATATGAATTAGTTAATCATGCCAATGAAGCTAGCCACTAGTCAAAGTTATGCACACACCTAAACCTCTGTAGACTCAGGGCTTAAAATTTTAAACACAGTACCTTTGGTCAGAGAAGAAAAACTAGTTTTATTGGAGCACTGTTATTCCTGAAGTTGTGTGTCATTCAACACATCAAAGACTCTTCACTGAACTTGAAATTATTTATGGACTAGTAAGTGTATTTCTATTGCTTTAGACATCAAGGGCTTGCTACCATGTATCCTACCAGAGACGATACATACTGAATTATTAATTTTTATACACACTTGGCTTATTCACTTACCACTACACAATTACCCCTTCCTTTCAGGGGAAAGAAAAAGAATATTTAAAAAATAACTGCATTCCAATTGAATGGAAGAAAAGAAAAAAAACCCCTCTGAGATAGAAAAGACAAGGAAAATCAAGTATTTCAGTACAAGGTAGGTCACAGGAACTTGTTACAGCATTGTTACAGATCACAACCTGAACTATCACAAAACAATGGGCAGTAGGAGAGCTGCGGGCACGCAGCCAGTTCAAGAGCACACGGGGTGGAGTAAGGAGCCACTGTCTTTTCTCTCGAATATTCCACTAAAACTATCTTCAAAGCACAATTTTTTTTGTCCCCCTAGCAGAAGAGATCATCCATGAAGGGACCAAATACTCCTATGAATAATACTGTCAATTGTCAAAATTAAAGAGGTGTCAAGTTAAAAATCTCAAAATCTCTAATTTATTTAAGATTCTTTAAGATGAATTTACTAATATTACATTTTATGTGCTAGAGAAGAATCATACATCCCCCTTTCTATCAACCTGTCTGTGCCTGCTGAACTCTGAAAATTACTGGATTTGAAGATTACAATGCCAGTATCTCCAATTAATTGGTAATAGCACCTGACTTCTGCCTTGCACACGAAGTATGTGGTTTTGGTTGGTTGTTTGTTTTTTTCTTTTAATAAAGGCTGACGAAAGCAGAGAAATTCCCAGAAGCAGCAACAGTTGCAAAAGGTAACTGTCATTGGTTTCACAGACTAGCTTGTTCAATAATGTTTACGAATCAGAGTTACGAAAACCTTGCTGCGGTGCAAACTATCCCACATCTTAACTACTATTTGCACATGCACTTTCAAGCATCTGGGACTGACTACTGCTGGATACAAAATTCTGGTGTAAACAGATCACGATTTTGATACTTCATCGTAATTCCTACCCTCAGCCCTCTGGAACAGTGCACAGAGAGAGAATACAAGCTTTGAAACACTCCTGTATTACTGCAAGTATAAGGTACCTCATGGCAATTAGTGAAAAATACCTTCTCGGTGCTTAAAAGTTCAGTGTTTGCAAACTGTATTTTCATGGGCTTCTGCTACTAGCCTAGTTGAGATACAGTAAAAATTAATCACAGTGAGTGGGCACAGAGTTATACCACCAACCAAATAATTATACTTTCTGCATTTACCCTGGGACTGCTGGCATTTTGAATGATTAACTAGGACTGGGAGGGTTGGGGCAAGGACGTAGTGTGTGGAGCTTTTGCAGAAAGTCTGGCTGACACAGCTGTCAGAGAACATGTATGAATCAGCAAGAAAACTCTACTGTTCTTCCAAAAGAGAGAAATACAGTATCACTAAATGCCAGCTAATCATCAACAGACTGCTGTGCGTATCTTCACTCCTTTTGGGCAGGGCAATTCCCAACAATATCCAAACTTTACTGCCAGCACTGTCCACCTTCACTCTGCAGATGATTTCAGTAGAGCACAAGAAACTAGATAAGGGTCTCTGTGTTCATAAAGGATCAGCCTAAATATTTTAGCTGTGTTGCTATACACTTTATTTGATTAGCACTGACCAAAGACACCTACTGTAGTGATTCCCAAAGAGCAGCTCACTGTTTTTTGTAAACATTTACTACAGTGCAGTGAAACATAACAATTTGCGAAAAAGCATGACTGCAGCCTATTTGAATTATTTACTTACCGGTGGGAAATCAAAGTCTATCTGGTTAGCTAAATTTAAGATGTAGTCGATTCGAAACTGGTTCTCTGGATTGGCTAGTTCAACTGGAGGTGCCAAATTGCCCATTGCTGTCACTATTGTCTGCAAAGAAATAAAAATAAAATATTGCAGAAAAGTGTCTAAATAGCTAGCTTTGAATAATTAAAAACAATAGCTCCTAAGCTTACCTCTATAGCTTCTTTAATATTGTTTTTAATATCCTGAATTTTCATTTTCTTCTCCCTGTAATGAAAAAAACCATTATTAAATTTATAAGCCATAAAAGCAGAATATTTTTTGAAACAGAACATGGACTAGAAAAGCATTCTATCAAAAATATATTGTCACTATTGACTAAAGTGCTCTCAGTCACCAAACACTTTTGTAGACAGACTTGACTAAATATCTCATAACTTTTCTACTTAAACAGTAAACATATATTTGTATCCAGAAATCAGTATCTATTAGGCTTAAATAAAAACTTACTGCACTCTTAGACTGGGACTAAGACATTCTGCAAAATCAAACCGATTTTGATTCATTTGAATGCAAAATACTAGACATACATTGAAGTTATTTACAAAAGCATAAACTGGAAACAATAGAGAAAAAAATGGGTAAGTTATTAAAAGTAAAAACAAAGGAAAGGAGACCAAAGAATCTCAAAGTACAAAAAAATTAAAACACAAAAATGATGTCATAGCAGAAAAAGCTAGAGCGGAGAACTCAACCTGACAGAGACAGTAAAACCAACAGTTTGGATGTAAAATCTAAAATAAATAATAAAGGGCCAATCCAAATATGTAAAATTACCTTTTAACTACAAGCTGAAGAGTAGGCTAGGAAACCACTTGGAATGCTCTATATGAGCACTATCATTTGGGATTAACTGCAACCAAATTAAAAAGCGTCGCAGGCTCAAGCAAACTAGAGTGTAAAACATTGCCTCTACTGTATTTGTATTGTATTTTATGTCAAATCTGACAATAGTTATTTTCAATGCTAAATAGTGCAATCAAAAGAACTGTATGAACAAACATTTGGTATAACGAGGAACTAGCATCCTAAAGGTCTTACTAGTTTTGAGCCTGTAAACTCTAACTTAATTGTAATGCACCATGACAAAATTTTTAATTATTAATTTCTTGCTATATGCAGCATAAAATTGCTACTTTGAGGTAAACCAAGTTAGCCATGTAATTACTAAAAAAAACCAGCTAAATTGTCTAGTGACCTTTTAATCTTCATGAAACTGTTTTTACAGAATGCTTTCATTATCTGAATATTTATACCAACTATTATTAATTTTTTTCATTTTGAAAACTAACATTTTTCCAGCACAGTATCCCAGAGACTTCAAACTACCAACAGTATGTTTTATTTTTTTACCCTTTAAAAAGGTACTGCTCGCACTTTCAGCTTACAGACCAAAGCTTGAAAAACTCATTTTACTGAGTTAATTAAGTACTCACATTGCAAATGCTTTTTATCACTTTTTCCTTTCTATAATTCAACAACTAAAATACCAACAACTAAAATGAAACTGAAAGCATATTCACCAATCAAGAAGGCAGAAGAACAGCACAAAAAAAAAGTACTGATTAAATAAGGCAGATGCAGACATCCAAGACTGGTGGGAATTTTGGTTATCAAATGAAAGATTAATGCAACTTTTGTAAAAGATAGGGTCAAGGAAAACACCACCATGCCAGTCGCATGTTACGCTGCCTTTTAGATACAGACGTGGAGGATCTTACTATACATTCTACAGTTGTGAAAGCGTGGTTGCACGCAAGTGCTGCTCTTACAGATGGAAAGCAAACAGCAGCATCGAATCAGCTCATTCAGGATGACTTAGCTGTGTAGAGAACATGTCTGAATCAGCAGCAGAACTCTACCAAACAGAAACGCAATTATCCCTAAACATCAGCTCCTCATCACTGACCACTGCATATATTCTCAAAACTATGGGCCAGGGCGAGGAAGGTCAGTGAAGCCTGATGCAGAAAGAAAATTAAATGATCAATCATCAGATGTAAATTCTTGGTTTCCCTAGACTTCTTGATCTACCTACAGACCACATTATTCCTGAAGACTACCATTTTTTTGCTTTTGGGATTTGGCACTGCTGATGGGAACAAGGCAGTGAGCCAAGAAAGGCCAAAAGCACTGAACTAAGGAAAATAAATAAGACAGGAAAAGAGAGGAAATACTGAGGCCTTTTCACCCTCTTCCTTCCCATCTTCAATGTTTTCTATTGCCCCAGGTCTTAAGAAATTCTCCATTCCACAAACCAAGACTTACGGTAGGTGTACAAATACTGTATTTTTCAGATAGTGCACATACGGTTGCAAAAACATCAGCCACAAAATTATGTTCCTTTATTAAAAAAAATAAATGGTATGAAAGCAGGAAATGTTTATCAATAACAGTGTAAGCAATTTAGCTTCATTTTGCCTCCAATTTTCAGCTGGTTCTTGAACTTAATGAACATGTATCCAGATTCCACCCCATTGAGATCAAAAGGGCAACTGATATGCTGAAAGTTAAGCAAGATATCAGTATTTTTAAAGCATTAAGTCGAGAAAAAATATTCAGTCATTTTGCTTTGTTTCAGAACATCATTAGACAGACAGAAGTTTAGAGAGTCTTCTGTTGGGGGTGTGTGTTTATGTGTGTGGGGTTTTTTGTTTGTTTGTTTTTTAAGCAAACTATAATTATATTCTCTCCCCTGGAACACTTGGAGATAACTGTCTCAAAGCATCAGCTAAATGCACATTTACCTGACTCTTCCATACCATACAATAAACCACATTATTTTTATTATAAGTTTTAGTCAAACTTTCATATTTACACCTCTTCACTGATCCTCACGCTACTAGTGGCACTGCAAAGCGATAGTGAATATGGAGTGATGTAGAGCTACAGCAAGCAACAAACAGCTTGATAACCATCATCATCTTTACAAGAAGAATACTCATAGTTCCTATTTCTGGTTTTGTTGCCATGGCCCTATAGCATGCCCAGTAAACAAGGAATCTTATTACACAGCAATGAATGTATCATGTCATTTTGTGTTTTATAATGTTTACTAAGCATAAATTTTCCATGACGATGAGATACTTTATTCTTCTGGAACGCAACATGTTCATCGATCACCCATCCAACAGCTTAGATACTATTGTAACTTCTTTTCAAAAAACAAAAGGTGAAACTCATTTTATTCAGGGACTAATGAAGTACAGTAAACAAAAGCTAAGCTCCACCTCTGCTGTCCCTTAGCTCTGCCAGAATTGTTTTTGAGAAATCCCAGACAGGTTGCACCTCGAATTTCCAAAAGTAATTGAACTTTATTTTCCCCAACCATGAATATCCAACTTAGACACAGATTCTTGCTTTTTTCTTTCTTATTCCTGGGTGCCAGCATGATGGCCAAAACTACTAAAGAAAAAAGCTGGGCAGCCAAAATGTTTTCCTCTGGAACAGACTGAGTGGATTGGGAATAGCACCATGCTATCCTGCCTAATGAACGACTGCTGTCTCTGCAGGCCTGTTCTGTATCTTTAGATGCTGTAGGTTAATAAGGTCATATTTTTAATCTTGTTTAAAACTTTTGCTTAGGCTGTGTAGGGTAGGCCAAACAAAGCATTAAACTCTATTAGTTGAGGATTATAAGAAAAATCTCAAATCCTGCTGTTTTCAATATTTAAATGGGCCAAAGCAAAGCTGCACATAGCTTTCAGGAAAACTAATAAAGTCTATTTTAGGTGCTATAAAAAAAAGATGAGATTTTAATTCAAATAACATGAAATCAGAATGACAAAAAAAGGTCAGGAAAATCAAGTTTTCCTTGAAAACAAACCCAATCAGTATTTAGTAAAGAACTTCTCCACCTGTGGCTGAGCTTTAGTATTAAAATGGCAACATTTTTACTCAGACTTTGTCAAATCTTACATGCAATGAACACATTACCAGACATTATCAGAAAGTAAACTAATTTAATTTTAATGTTAATTTCTGGTTTACTTTCCAGATAATATGAATAACCATTACTTAGAACTTGGAAAAAATATTTACAGTTTAAAAAGAACATTCCAGAGGACCAAGGATTCAGCTCACCCAGTATAAACATCTCACAGGTAGAAAAGTTAAAGAAATTCAGTGCTGAAATGAATGGTCAAAACAAAACACGTTAAAGAATTAAAAAAAAAAAAGAAGAAAAAAAGAAGTACTAAATCCTGTGACCCCTTTATGACATTAATCTAAATTCCTGAAAGCAAAGAAGTTTGAATTTATTGGTCACTACTAATAGGTTAAGAAGCCATGTATGCCTTGTTGCAAAGTTCTGTTCAACGCACAGAATTCGGGCAAGATTGAAGAGAAAAATACAAAGAACTACCTAATTTTAAATCAGAATGTAGCATATTACTTCTTTTTTCCAGCAAAAAGTAGATAGATTTTATGAACAGAAATGAAATTATATGTTTCTTTAAACCCTACAAACCCATGATAAGATAGCCAGAAAAAAATCCAAAACATGCAGAGTGCAAAGCAACAACAACATTTTTTCTTTCCCTTTAGAAGGAAAGATAGCCATGATAATATAGCACTGTCATTTTAACATATATTAATTATCTAAGTTAGTGGGGAAACCCTCCCCACAACTCCCCCAAATCCCCTGATTATACAGGAAACTCCACACTTTAAATGCAGGAATATTTTAGGAACCAAACGTTAGACATGTCACGAAGAACACTGTGAAGAGGTAAATTTAATGCTGTGGAATGCATCATTTGAGTGAAAGTAAAAACACTTTGATCAGATAATATGCAACAGAAAAAGGCTTTTAATGAGGGTCAGTGATGATTGCCGATTAATCCCACTATGAACATGGCCTAAAAAAGGAAAACACCCTGGAACATGAATACTTACAATGTGAATACAAAATATTGGAACGTCCTTTGCATATTGCAGATATAAATGCTACCTTTCATCTTTGCAAAACGTCATTTTCTTTCTCAGTTTGTCTTTTAACACATGATAGCCTAGGTGCAGCCTTAACGTAACAAATAATGCCACATAATGGTTTGCAATTTAATAGTGTGTATACATTATTTCACCACAAGCGAGCTTGTCTAGAATCCTGAAGGGTATGTAACAGCATGGGCAGAGCACACCAAGCGAATGACTGGCTTTGTATTATATAAAACCCCCAAAACCATGTTAAAATGTTATTAATTATGTTCCCAATTTTTTGTAGTTCTCAGGATGCTGTTGCAAATAATAAAAAAAGCAGAAAGTTTCTCTTTAAACTTGTATTGCAAAATGTACATGCCTGGAGAGTATATACAGACCATTTTAATAGGGCATATTAAAATGTAATCACATAATGTTAATAAAAAGCATTAGCCTTTGTCTTCTTTGTAAGGTGGTAAACAGTCTGACTTCTACCACCTTCAGTGACTGGTATAATGCATAAATTACCTTTATTTCTGAAGCACTGTCAAACTTTGCTCACTCTTGAACTTGCTGACTAACAATTCTATCTAGTGAAAAGCTTCCCTTGCCTGTGCAAAGCACTGCCAGTTAAGTGAATCAACTTGCAAGTATAAGAGCCAGAATAAAAATCTTACAAAACAATTAATTTGCCTCTGGCTTTTTGTAGGAGAAAATGACATTGCTGTGTTTCAAAACAGGTGCATCTCAGTTTGCTTTCAGGTATTACCAACAATCATGAATGCACAGAGAAGTAGCCACGGGCTGTCCCCTTTCTGCTCACCTTCAAAAGCCCATTGCAACTACACATTGAAAGCAAATGAAAAGTTAATACACCAATTTCATTTTAAAACACAATTCAGTTCTTTGACAGGCAGTCATGCACTTCACAGGCACATGGGCTTTAAACATAGCTATTCATCTAAATATGGTGTCTTTGATGCAGTGAAACATGCTTATGGATTTCATAAACATTCCATAAAATCTGCATTAAAATTTGTTTACTACACGTTCTGGAAGTTAACAAAAATGCAAACAGCACTACCTGCCAATCCACCTCATAAAAACAAAGCAGTGCAGTCAACATCTTCAGACACAAGACCGCAAGCAAGGAAGTTCAATTAAGATTTTGCTACCAATCCACGTTACAAAAATTCTGCGGTACTTTACAATTCAACAATAAGATAAATTTGGTTTAGCAGCCTGGGTTATTTCTAACAAAACAACATGGCAATTATCTCAAAATATAACAGCTAGAATGGCAAACAGGGCAGAGGCCAAGTTAGAGGCACTTGAAAACAGGGGAAAATAGGTGCCTATTCAGAGTGAAGCTGAAATAATTCATCTTAGACCTATGACAAAGTACCAATTTTAGACAAAACTGCTAAACGCAATAGCAAAAACCACTGAATATAATTTGCAAAATGAACTCTTCATTTATATCACACCACAGAGATACCTCAGTAATTCTGCCAACTTCAAAGAGATTTTCTGTTTTGTACTGTTCAAGAACAAAAAGGACAAGCACATGCAGTACCATGGGGTAAGAGCTACCATGCATCAGCAGCGCAGCAGTAACTCTGTACCGCTTCCGACAGGAAATATGATTTAGTTGGGTCCTCACTTGCAGCAGAATTGAAAGAGATTTTCTAACCACATTAATACTTTGTTCTTGATAACTCTGTCACCCTGTAAGATGAAATAAAGTTAACCAAAGGCATAGCTAGCTGACAAAATGTAATCTAAAGCACTCTACATAGTCAATGCCATGCTGGTAACATTGACCACGTACGTATCAAGCATCTCACTGAAAGCAACAGACCCTTGCTGCTCCTGGATGCAGAAATGTAGTTTCCCCTCCTTAATACTATGGCCTTCCTCTTACACCACCTTTTCCCCCCAACATCTACTTCACTTTGAAGATTCTTGGGTTTATTTCTCTGACATTCTGGGTATATATGGGTAACAACAAATTGTACCATCTAGCTACCAAAGAGGTTTTACTGTGAGAAGAAGTAATTATAATAGAAAAAGAACAGCTATGAGGATGGACTATTCGCTTTCTCTGTAAATAACACCTTTTGGAAAAAGAAAAACCCAACAGGTTGAACAATTTTGTCACGATATACTTTGATTTAAAGACACGGTTAAAAATTAATTATGTTGGACAGATCTAATTGTGACCTAAATGATTTGGGAGACCTTAGTTCAATTATCCCCTGAAGCATAATCACTTTCACACACACACAAACACGTGATGCAATATATAGAATAGACAATATATACAGGGCTTTCACAAGTTCCCTTTTAAATATTGGAAAAAGCACTATAAACTGCTTTACTGTTGCTTGTTTTAATACATTAAAATATTCACCTCCATGAGCTACGTGCGCATCTATGTGGTCATAAATAGATGAACATATGATAAGAAATGTAAGCACAAAGAGATACCTGCTATTTATGGAATGACAGAATCATACTCTAAGTTAAAGGGCAAGAAATAGAAATTGCGCAAGAAATAGAAATTACTGAAGCATTGATAAAAAACATATCACAGCTCTGTGAAAGCAGAGATGATGTTATTTTTGATCTTTATTTACACTGGAGTGCTAGGGCCTAGGGGTGTGACCTGTTTCTTATCTTACAGAACAGTACCATAATGACATTCCTATAAAACTCTAAAAAAAGCATCCTTAAATATAAGCCTAATAAACTCAATGTTTAGGTTTATTTTACCTGTGCTCATTGTGTCATCCCAGGTGTAAAGGTTAAAGAGTAACTTTAATCTGCCTCCATGGCCATCTGATGCTAAGACTGGTTGTGGGCAGGTTTGGCTCCTGATGAAGTTCAAGGAGCCAGGAGGGTGGCTGGATGCACACCTGATGGCTCTGTCCCAAAGGCTGCTCCGGCAGGCAGGAACAGCCCAGGCACATGGCACCCTCCTCATACCATCTGTCCAGCTGGATGTGGCACGGAGATGCTATTCTGGCTCTAAGCCACCTTGGGGCTCCCCTTCTGCTTTGCAGATTCTTATGTAAAACCAGTTTAACTGGTTTACAGTCCCTTTATACCCGTAAGTGGCACAAAGAGACCATCACAGACCCAATATTAAGAAGCATAATTCTGCTTATACTGCTCCATTTACCTCAGCTAATTAACTAGCAATAGTTTAGGTAAGGAATGAAGATAGAAGTGTTCACAAAGAGCTCTGTGATGTATGAGGTTGACAAAGGCCTTTTAATTCATACCATGCAATTAAACACCTTTGTAAATTGCAAACTTGGTCTCTAGTTCTTCAGGCGTGCATACAGAGGATAACACACCAGTTTCGTTTTCTTGCTCTGAGTACAGGTAATTAAGCATATTACAATAAAAGGTGTCCTCAACAGTTTAGTATTCTCTCTAGATGCTCGATACAATAATTAACAAGGCTAGAGTCTTCAGAGTACACCTTGTCATTCTTTTCTGGTACAGAAGGACATCTCTCAGAACCAGCAGGAACAGGATTCGAGTCAAACTTGCTGAATCATCTTGCCTTGTACAATTCACTATTTTGAGATAACCATTTCAAACTGCTGTCAGGAAGCACAAAGACATTGTTTTAAATTTATTTTTTTTAGCTCTGTGAGTGTGGTCATTAACACAGAAAAAAAGGAAACATGCGCATTGGCCATCACCTTTTTGAAACATTTATGTCAACTGTGCAACAGCACTGAAATACAGCACCTGACACCTCTCAGGACATACTTTACTCTCTGCTGTTTCAAGTTGTCTGCAGACTTAATCTACTAGGCTCTCCTGAGTTACCTGATTGGGTCTATCATTCTCTTCATGTCCAGAAAAAATACTGTCGTGCGAGTACATACCGACCAGACACTGCAGTATACATGGATCAACAGCACCTTCTGTTAAAACTGGGGTATTTGCTGTATTGTTCATCACTTCATCCTTGGTACTGCAGAGACTTTGCTTTAAAATACAGGCAGGTTATGGCAGCGTTACTGGGGGTCTTGTTCTCACCCTAGCTTTCAGGCACTTTCAAAGCACTGTTGTCTGAACTTTGAAACACTGATTTGATGAGCACCCTATGAGTTTCATTTGCTCTGACACTGTTTTGTAAATGTCTGTGTGCTAGTAATTTCTTCAGCCAGGACTAGGTATGAAGCTTTCCAAAGAGGGTAATCACATCCCAAAGCTCTTCAGGGGTTTGTGTACAAGAATGAGAGGAATAGCTCCTATAATGGCTAATGACCTCACTGCTACTTAAAACTAAAAAAGTACACAGCTGGCTAAGTGCCAATATTAAATGGAAAGAAGCCCTAAAATAAAAATGGCTGGAACACTGGATGCCAAATAAGTATACACACAGACCAGCCCAAGCAAGATGCAATGCAGTAGGGAAGACAGTAACAAGACAGGTGGAAGGTGGCCAGTCCTGAAAATCTCTTATTTTTTTAGTGATTATGATCTCCATTATCATCTGAAACACTTCTGGCATGTGATATTGAAGACAGGCTTGCCTCTAACAGTGACAAAACCCAAGGTTTTTAATCCAAACCCCTGCACATTAGCAGGTAAGACACAGATGTCAAAAGGACAACAGCACAACAGAAACAGAAAAAGGGGAAGGCTGAAATTTGTACAATGTGGTGTCCTACCAGAGACAAGGTAAATTCTACAAAACATGTTTCTACAAGCAATCACTGTAACTTTTGTCTGAATTACCTACTTTTATTCTCACTCCACCTTTCCAATCTCTTCCTTTAATACAACTGAAGGCCACTAAAATACACAAAGAGCTTCGAATGTGATAACAGAGCTTTCCAATTCCACTAAGAGAACAACTGAAATAGCTATTTTTTTCGCTTATTGGGGACATACACTTTAGTCGTTCAGAAAAAAATTTGTGTGCAATCAAGGTTTGCTAACATAACATCTGGGAAAATTATTACAATATTCAAATGCACATATGCTCACAGAGATTCAAATTTAAGTGCAATTTGATCACAGAAATTCTTAGATACATCTGATCAGGGCAAATACAAAGTGTCATTGAGTCATCTGATCAGTAACAGTTAACAACAGGTACCTGCAAAGAGCTATTTGCTACCAATTGATAGTTAAAAAAAAACCCATTTGTGAGTTAGAACAGAAAATTCAAAATACACATCCCACCATGAAATAGTCACTCAACTATTAATTTCTATTTAAAAACTCAGTTCCAAATATTAATCAAGGAATGAAACAAAGAAGGCTTCCCCTTCATTGTGAAATGACCTGCAACATGACTGCATTTTCCTGAAAATTTTGCTTTTGCTTCACTCAAAAAATAATTATCTAACATATTTCACCATTTTTCCCATTAATTTTTTTAAAATTCAATTAAACTCTCAATGACCCCAACCTTGATATTTCCTAAATGCTGCAGGATTTAGTATAGATAGCCTCCTGAGTTCAGAATGACAGTCTGAAGAGGAAAACAGTTAAGGCAGTGAATGTAGACTTTCAGCACCCAAAAAACAGGGGGGACAATTTGGAAAGGAACACAGGAACTGTTTATTAAACTATGCAGCTGTCACTGAAAGCTGACCTTAGATTTCAGCAAGATATTAATGTTAGAAGTTTAGTCCACCACACGTTTCTTACGGCAGCGTTGGACTGCTTTCACTGAATCAACTATTTTCTCTACAGCTGTAGATCTGGAATTTGTACCACTGACAAAGTCTGAATCAAGGAAGATTTCCACAGTTATCTCCAAGGATGAAGAGCTGGTACATGTAACTTTAGTTATAATCCTTAAAGAATTGCCTAAATGCTTACAAACTCAGCATTATCAGCAGAAACTAGAACAGCCCCTACTCATCTTAGCTTTTGTGAAGTTCCAGTTCACAGTCATTTGTAACACTGTGCTGTTGTTTCTAAATGGTGATTTCCATAATACAGTTTATTAAAATCCAGATTTCAATAGAAAGCTAGTTTTGTGAAAAACACTATGGATGTCATGTTTCCATGCAAACAATTAGCACAACATTCCCACTGAAATCCCCAGAAAAAAATATTGTGAAATTTGTCAAGTACTGTTAGATTTCAAGAGTTGTAGTTGTGTGTTTATACTTCCAGACAGTGTATGAATTTACTATGACTGTGCATGTAAACTCATTTTTACAACACAGAGTAACTACATATTGGAATGAGCAAATCTGAAAATCTGTCCCTTAAAGATCCAGGCTAGTGCACAGGGAGGCAGGTGTAACACAACACATAACAAGGCAAGGTGCTGACAACTTTGGCTCTAATCCATCAAAGCACTTAAGCACATGTTTAATTTTAAGCACATGAGTAATTCTATCAACTTTAATAGGGCTACTCATGGTTTAAGTACTGTGATGGATAGGGGCCAGAATGCGCAGAACCTTTAAGAATGCTGCATGGCCTATGTTATACGAAGAAAAAACAGCATTCTTCCACTGAACAATTAAGTTATAAAAGCTTTGGAAGGAACATTTACCATAAGTTGAAAACAGCTCTGCTTATGTAAACACAGAGATGCGAGTTATTCTGCAGTCTTTGAAGATAAAATACAATGCAAGTTCTCATGTGCAAGATGTCCATGTATCTTTAGTTTGCCCTTCTTTTTCTCTGACAGCTCTGTGTTGTGGCCATATGTCACCCATGCCCATCACACTGTGCTCTGAAACAGCGGGGACCACAGTTAAACAGTCTTAATGCAGAAAAGACCAAAAACTTTGCTACTAGTTACACTTGTTTGAAAACATCAGTACTACAGCCTTTCAAATGTAAGCTTGCCTGTACAGACACCAGCATAGCACAGTTTCAACTGTAACTGGCTTAACAGTTCAGTAACTCCTCTGTAACATCAATTATTTTGGATATTCAAAGCTGTACACGTGCCTCTCTTGTACACGTATAACGTGTGGCAAATTCAAGTGTTTTTAAGTAAAAATATGATTTCTTTAAAATATTTTATACAATCAATGTTAAGGATGTTAAAAAAACCCAGAACACCCGCTCTGCAAATTTCAAGCTAGGACAGCTTCTATAAATCACAGGTGACTGCCCTGATCTCTGAACTACTCACCAGAAAATTCTGGATCTTGTTTTACCTGAATATGGCTCCAAAAATTGTTACCAAGTTTTAGAAAACAGTTTTATTGAAAAAGAAGAGAATGAAACAATTTGAAAAATCCTTTACAGACATCTTCCAGCAGATCAAATCAGTCTCACCAAATAGTAACACTTTAATAAGAGTCATCTAGTTTTATCCCTGTACTCTTAAGTTGGAAAAGCTCCAGAAAAATTTTGGTTATATAGCCATATTGTCCCAAATGTACAGTGAATTCTAACAGCTTCTAATATAATATCAAGTAATATCTGCTCTGAAACAAACAATGGAGAAGTCAAAGGCAATTAAATGATCCCTGTACCCAGGGACCAACTCTACCCCCCCATACCAAAGGTAATGTTACAGTTTCTGTCTGCTTACTACCAAATCCCCAGCCAATAACAAATGTGGAAGGGAAATGTATGGCTCACTGGAAAACAAATCTCTTCTGCCAAACGTTTCAAGAATTCCAAACTTCTTCCTCACTTTAGAGTGGAATAAAATTGAAGCTGATTATTAGTTGTCTTTTCTTCCCCATCGTATCACATAAGCATACCATAGGATATAAAAACAAAGCAGCTAGGTAACCTGTTGTACTTTTCTTGCAGTGTAAGTTAGGGGAACTCAAAACTTCTTTTCAAGAGCAGGGAAAACAAAGGCCATGCAAGACCGTCACTTGTAGGTCTGTCTTGATTCTAATGCTGTCTCAGACCTTTAAACTAAAATTTATTCCCTCCCTGATTGCTACCACTCAGAAGTTGGTATAGTTTTTGCTCTGACTGTTCCTAATAGAACATAAAATTAATACAGCTATTTCACTCCTTGATTTGTCAACAAGTATGATTAAGAACAAATGTGTGTTTAGGTTTGGGTTTTGCTATTTTTTTTTTCCTTTTCTTCTTGTTCTTTTTTTCCTTAATTTTTTTTTTTTTTTTTAATTGCTGGTGAACACGCACCAAAGAGAACACAAAAATAAATAGCTTTTCTGTGGATTATGTTTTCTGAGACATCTTCAGCAAGGGAATTATATACTACTACTTATTAGATGGAATTTATAGAACATGAAGTACACTACTAGGGGACTTTAAAATTCCCTTAAATACAATTCAAAAAGAGAATGCTTTGAGTCTATGTCACTGCAGAGTCTCTAATTTTTGCCAGAATTCTCAGCTTACTAAAACAGTGTCTCTAGTGTGGTACATCAACACATTTTGTAGTGCTATTACTGTTAACAGTTTTAATAATAATTCTGACAATTTCTAACTTAAAATGCTTTTTAAGTTATCACAATAGAGTTTTTTATAATTATTTTTGTATAACAAATGAGCTTATCTGTCTTCTAGTACTTCTACTTCACTTGTGTACATCTATCACTGCAGTACTGTGTGACAGCACAAGCTTATTATCCTTGTAGATGAGGGAATGGAGGCAAAGTGACTATGTCTCCAAAAGGCAATTCAGAATAACTATGACAGAAGTAAGCTTTTCTCTAAAAAAAAACCGTTTAGGAGGTCAAAGCATCATATTAGGCTCCTATATACCAGAAGCCAAAAAGCAAGCCAAAACAAACAAAAAAATCCCCCAAAACACCACACCCCATGCCTCCAAAAAAACTACATAGCATTACTCTTCTCTGAGCGAATTCCTCAGCGTCACACACAACTCCCAGCTCAGGTCATCTTTATTTCAGGTTAGTGTGTCCAGTGCTTTTACCACATTTTCCCATCTTTAAAATAAGGAAGGTACTTCGTCTTGTGAAGTTCACTGTCCTCACAGCTTCCAGCAACATAGTGGTTAACCAGGGCTCTGTTATTCTAGATTCAGACATAGACACTGTTTGATTCTGTTCCAAACTGGAATTCAAAGCAGTTTCTTCTTTATTCAGGATGGTTTTAAAATATTGTTTCTGAAGTCCCAATCACTGTTAAATGATCTTCCCTTACACCTAGCACAAGTGTCAGTAAGCAGGTAAACCTCAACAGAGCGAGTCTACCATCATTCGCTAGAAACAACGCACCTAGCTCCATTACCCCTCAACACTGAGGTTTATTCTTACAGCTCACATGAAGCTTCACAGATTAACACCCAACGTCATGTTTATAAAGGACAGGTTTGTTAATGCCACAGTCACACAACTACTTGCTCATTTCTACGTAGTAAGAAGCAACTATATTGTGACATGAGACAATGAGAATTCAAGCAAGCAAAATTCAGTATTATTTCCATTAAAAAAGCATTTGTATCACAAAATCAAAACCCCCACATACAGAGTTCCAAGTAACCTGACTGCATTGCTATTTATATTGCATCTCCCATATCACTAACGTTACTAGTACATTTTTACTGAGACGAGACTGTGCCAAAACCCGAGGTTGCACGAGACATGGACTGCATTGCTTACCATAGCTGGGAAGTGCTCAGACCAGCTACAACAATGCAATACTACTGTGGGGACTGGGGACTGAACAAGGCTCACAACAGGGAATCCAGCAGGGAAAACCTTGCACAAGTCTTAACATCGTTCTAACAATATTTCAGCAGAAAAAAGCTTGTTGGTCTAAACCAACACCTGCTTTTTCTTACGAAAGGTCCCCCCACTTCACTAGATGACATTCAGCCCTCTGCAGACAGTAACTGCAACACCGAAGCTGCTCGAACACCTCCCGTAACCTCATTTGAGTGACGCTTTCCTCTAAGGGAACAGAAAACTTTGCCCTCTAGATTAGCATGTTCCAATCCTAAAGCTCTGAGGTACAATAACATTGGCTCAGTTATAGCAAAGGGTCATTCATATCAAGTGCAGGCTGCCCTCAACATAAAAGAAAAAGGTATAGTTTATATCTGTTAAGTGAACAACCGAAGTATTCATGCCTCCTACACACCTCACGGGAAACTTTTGTGACTGTTAAACAAAGAATTCAAGGAAGCACAGACTCTCCTGACACAAAAGGATATAAATTTTAAAATCTGATTTCTGATATTTTAAAATCTCCCTATTGTTACAAACACCACCTATGTCTCCTGAAACTGTAAAATTACGGGAAGAAAAGTTTCCATTTCACCTTACTTGTGCAATTGCCAGTGTTTTTGGACAATCAGTTTCACGTTCTGAAAAAGCGTTCTCTGTTTTAGTCCCTCAAAAAGTAACAGGAATGAAAAATCACTTAAAGAAATTCTGGTCTTAAGAAATGCAGTCTCGAGGTACAGCCAAATTAAACTCATCAAAACTAAATTAAAATTGTAGCTGTCAGCACACTTTCCTCATAGGCTTAGTAAAATTCCAATGTATTTACAGACACCTTGACAAACTTACACAAGCAAAGTTACTCTCTTAATAGCCCAAGAACTAACACAAAAATTGTTTATAATCAAGTTGCCATGCAAAAGAGATCAACCATGCTGAATTTCAAAGCCAGCACTGGAAAGAGTAAGCATAAGACAAAAGTGCAAATAATCAAATTTGTGCATAAAGACGTTCTCCAAAATCAACTTGACACCAAAACCAAACTGGTCTCAAAGGCTACACCACACTGCTAACAAGGCCAAACTCTGATCTTTTAGTACTATTTACCGCTGATGATGTGGACTTTTTATTTCTGCAGAGTTTATGTAAGTGCCTTTATAAACCATTTCCCACGTCCATGGTTTAAGAAAAAAAAATATTTTCGCAATACTTATTTGTGTATGTAATTGCAATCAAAACAGAAGAGGACAGCAAACCCAAGCAGAACCATCACTTCGCCGGTGTCAGTTTGGCAGAAGAGGTCTAGAAAAAATACGGCAGAGCATACTACTCCATGTTAACACTGTTAACCACCTCTGTTTGCAACCACCTGTATAAGCAGTGCACTTAAAACAGGTTAAAGCCACACATCAACCGGTTTTAATTGTTACTCTGCAGTCTTCCCCTCCCACCTGGGAGGAGACAGGAGAGGACCCAGCACCGGGAGACCCTCACATGGCAGCTGAGAGTCTCTGGATGAGAACTGCTTTGCTGATAGGAAGATGACTCACCCCATGAGACCACCACCCCGCCACCCCCCCCAAATATAATCAATTAAAAAGGCCAAACAGAAACTGGTCTTCTACCTGGAGTTTGTAAGATCATATTCTATTTTCTACCTAGACTGGAAGGCAATGTTGAAAATTGAATAAAAAACAAGTAAGTAAATAGATACTGACAGTAACACAAAGGTTTTTCTGAAACCAGGTCAGCAAGAGGTATGGCCCAGAATTCAACATGTATCAGGCAATAGCTGCCTTTAAAGTATCACACCAATTTCTATAAATATATTTAATATGATGTGAAATCTTTTCATTTCTTTTCCAGTTATTAAAAGTTTTGCACTACCAGAAGTGAAAATGATACAAGAAAAATATTTGGAAACAAACTTCAAATACTACCAGGCAACAACAACAAAAATACCCTCACTTCCTTCCAAGCACAGATATAGTCATCATCACATTAAAGCCATTAGCGAAATTCTTCAGCCAGCATCAGGGAGCATTGTTTCAGGCAACAGTTTCCACCTACCTGTTCTTCTTGCCAGCCTGACTTTAGAAGACACTGTCAACTAAAAGACATGAAAGATATGTATTTTATTTCTAGCCATCTAGGGCTCTATTTACAGAAAAATTGGAGTTAATTTATTGAAAGAAGCACAAGTTTCTGTACTGCTACTTCTGAAATAATTTTGCTGTGGATTAAGCCAATCTATGTAAAACTGTACTACAAGTTAACTGATGAAACACTTTAGTAAACAAACCCCATACATTTAACAAAACAGGGGAAAAAAAACCATCTTCCTACAGAGGAGCTGTAGAAATTAATCTGAAAACGATACACATTTCCCTTACCTAAATATTACATTTCCAATTATGTCCATTCACTTCAACTGCATAGAAAGAGAACAATACTTTCACAATTAAATTTTACAGTTCCTTAACTGTGTCACAGCAAGCTATTTCTAGTTACAAAAGCTTAAGCGAATACAGTACGCGACTATGGTTTTAAGGCATTCAGTTGGGACCGACTCCTGAACTCCTTCTAAGTCAGCCCTAAGCAGATGGGTAGATACAAAAAACCTCTCTTCTCAGCTTCTTGTCTCATGTGCCTTACAAAATCTGCTTCTGTGCCAGGCAGTTCAATCTTACAAGATAGTACTTTCTAAGCAATTTTTTTTTTAAGTTGGCAGAGTAGTTTTTCCATACGATTTTCCTCTTACGCAGATTACTTCCCAGCAAACACCAAGAGGCCGAGTCTTCGCTCCTTGTGGAGTTATTTATATTCAAACTGAGCACAGAGTAGATACAGAACATCTATAACCTGATTCATTGCCTACTCAGTTCCCGTTTGTGCAAACCTAAGCCTGAACATATGAGGCGTAAAAGAGAAGACTTGAACAACTGCTCAAGTTAACAAATAGGTTGCTGAAAACAAATACCACCAAAATAAGTCTTTCCCATTTAAAATATCAGTAAAAAACCCCAAATATTTCAGGCAAAACATAAATTTTTTTTTTTATTTTTTTAAATCTGCTTAGGAAATTGTGGAAGTGAAGAACATTCCCCACAGGCCACAATCTACCACAATCCTGGACTTCCAGGGAACCCCACCTTCGGCACCAGGAGGGTTCATTTAACCAGAAAGGTACCATTTAGAACCAGCAAGGTTCACTGATGTTTTGGACAAACATTCTGGATCCAAATTAGCGCCTTCTGCAATGCAACACAAATTAACTAGAAAGATTCCAAACAGCTCTTTATTGAGAAGTCTGGAAGCCACAATGCATGGAAAGAAGAAACCTTCACTTTACTGTACTCAACATCTACGTATATTTGGACTCAACCAGTAAGAAGAATGACCTTTTACTGAGCTTAAAATTGGAAATTAATTATACCTGAATAAGCACATTTATTATCATTTCCCCTGATAAAAGGGAAGTTATACTGCTGTAATTTAAGTCAAACTATGACAATAGCACAATTATCATGTCCTGGCCCTGACCCGACATTTCTAAATGGTAACAGAAAAGTAAAAGATACAGTTCATACTGACAGTATATAACAAATGAGAATGTTAGGCCAAAAGTTATGTGAGAAATAATTTGCTGATCCTTAGCACATCAGTTAGAATATATAGCACTCTGCTATAATTGTCCAATTACTTTCACAACATATGGTCCTTTAAATAATAATATTGTTTAAATGAGAAACTTGTACACAGCTGAAGAAAATAATCTCAAGAGAGTGTATATATTGCTCTAAGTTATAACACTGCAAATTACTTAAAACAGTATTGCTTGGGTACAATTATTGATCCAACCAGCTGCTACCTTGGCTGCAACAAAAATGTATCAAAAGCACTGAGAAGCTGGAGATACCTTGGCTCTATCTGAATCTGATTGACCTCAGTGGCGTCCCAGCCAATGCAGAGGTATTATTAACCAGGCAGCACAACTAATTTGCAAGATTTGCATTCTGTTCATGGACAATAAAATGAAAAAAAGGAAAACAAGAAAACTTCCAAGGAAAATGAGGACTTTTTAGATTATTCAAGTATTAGTCTTTTTAAAGAAACAGAAAAACACACTGAATGTGGCTTATTTTCAAAACTTGTCACGAATCTCAGTTCTTGGAGTTCCTAAAGTGCCAGGGGCAGAACCTAGCAAGAGACCTGAAGAGCAATCACCACGAATCTTTCTGTTACACTTTTTCCCTAATTGTCCACAAGTGCCATTTCTGACACATGACAAACCATTAGTCTAACCTAGCATGGCATGGATTCTTAGAAATTCTCTGCCTAGAAATTTCAGCAGACCAAGATGCCACTGTGTTACAGAAAATGTGCGCTTAGTACCACAAATTTGATTTAAAAAATTAAAAATAATTTGGCGAATCATCCGTATCTGTAAAATTTTAAAATATATTCTTTATGAGATACATAAAACAGACTACATGAAACATTTCTTCATTTAAATAAGAGATGCTGCTTCTCAGCCAAGGGGTAAAACACAAGGTGAGGTGGAAAGGGAGAAGGAGAGAGGGAACAAGAGATGAAATAAAGCACGTCTCCTCTCTCCCTCCCCCCTTAAAAACAATAATAATAATTTTAAAAAAATTAGAACAACCTGCCTCAATAAAGAGCCGAAACATTTGTCTTTGGCTTGTACTTTTATATACCTGACCCTTCAGAGCAGTCCAACAGCAATTTACTGAATGTCACCAACCTTGTCAAGAGTACGGCTGCTGCAGCAGCGCAGCAAAGCTCACCACGACAGCCCTTTCACTCAGTCATCTGCAGCCACAGTTCCCAGCTCTGTTTGCCAACTTTCTGAAACAGCAGTTCTCAAACTTTTTTGTTCCTCCCTATTTCTGTTATAAGAACGGGCTAGATTGTACCTGGGGGAAGGCACACTGTTAGAAAGTTGCCGAAACGCAGCTGGGAGACACAGCTTAGGAGAGCCGGGGCTGCTCTGGAAAAGCCGTGTGTCGGAGGGAAGGCTGGATGAGCAGGAGCTGCCCTGCCAGCAACTGCTCAGCCTGTCATGGGTCCCGCAGAGGGGCACAAGGGTGCCTGCGGGGGCTCCTGCTGAGACCCTGGCACTGGCAGACCGTGCTCCTTCCAGATACTTTCCCAGCTATTGGGAGGAGAAGGGGAAGAATGTACCCCACTTTAGTAATCGCTAACATACAGCAAGAAAGACAAGGCTTTCCTCTGAAACGTTTAACATACAGAATTACAAAATCTTTCTCCACGAAAAGTTTAACAGAAAGAGAAACCAAGTTTACTCCCACAAGCTACAAGAGCATGTTTTCAAGACATGCAAGTGATATGCAGAAATGCCCTATGAATCTACTACCTGGAAATCAGATAACACTACAGATCTACCTACAGCGTAATGATATTCACTGGCGTCTCCTCACGTACTGTCATGCAGGAATTAAGCAAGACTTTTCGGGAGTTTAAAGCTCCTATAGAACCCAACATAACCAACTGCATATGCTGCGTGTTCCAAATACATTTATGAAATGTTTAAGTCATGTATTTTAGTAGGTTATTAATAGTTGGTGTTGGCAGAGAAAAGCTACTTTTTTCTAAAAACGTAAATCATGTAAACCTAGTCATAAACATTTTTATGAGTAGGTTTTTTATAAAGTACTGTACTGACATTAGCGAGTCAACCCTCAACCTTTCCTAAGGGGTAGATTAAGTATTAAAGTACATCCAAAGTGTGGCATTGAATCTGTTTACCCTTAGTGGCAGTTACACTTACACAATTAGAGCAAATTCTCTATCAGCTTCATCATTCGAAACCAGAAGCCTGTGACAAGGCTGAATTTTACCAAGTGATTCTGAGGGGAAAAAAAATCCCAGCGGACAACTTACAGTCTGCATTGTGTAACTACATATTAAGTCACTACAGGGGAAAAAAAAATTAAAATAACCATTTTCACACTACATGATACTTATGCAATCCGCAAGGTATGAAGGTAGTGAAAGCATTCTGTCTAGATCACCGTGCCTCAGAGAATACTCCAAAAATTTGTTTGACTTAACTATGCATTTATCATTTCTGCATTAGCAATCGATAAAAAAGGAGAGGGGAGAGAATAAGTAACTGGGTAATAATTTTGCCTTGGGCAATCAACATTCATATCCAACATTAATATTCAGGAAATGCCCCAAGTCTCAATCATTAATGATTAAGTATCACCACACCCTGGAACATTTTACTACATATCTGTATTGACATCATGAGATCCAAACTTCAAACGTAACTGCTTGCCATTTTAAAGATCTTCTCGGAATTAAGGGACGCTGGCTACAACAGCATATATAAACTCCACCTCCATGCCAAGGCAACAGGCAACTGAATTAAAAACGCTGTAGTCTCAACTTGCAACTCCTCAACAGTTTGAGGACATATTGGGACATTTTTAAACATAAACAATCACCTTCTGGAAGACTGAATTTATAAAATTTAAACCTTAGGCTAAGAGGGACTCCTTGTATTTAATGAGACGCAATCCTTTTATCATTTTACCTCACTTAGTATCATACATCCACTACACAACTTTCCAAAATATTTAGAGCTGCACTCCTGAGCTTACACAACCCAGCTTTCAGTGAACATTAAGCACATGCAAATTGCTCTAGGAATCAAAAACACCCCTGAACACCCAGCATCACACAGGAGTCCCATGTTACGGTTCCGTGACAAGCGCTTCAGCAGGCACCCGCACACATAATGGATCCTTTACACCGCGAGCTAAGGGAGGTCCGAAAGGCAGGCTGCTGGCGAGTACCTGCGGGCCCTTCATCGCTGCTCTTGCACCAGCTCAGATGCTGCCCCTGTGGAGGTGGGCCTGAACCCACACCTCTGTACTCACACCCAACTAACCTCTACAACACATAAATGGCTGCTGAGTCCTTAAACAGGCTGTGGGGAGGTCCTGAAACGGGCAGCTTCTGCATGGGGATTTAACCCGTTCTTCCAGCAGTGACGGAAGTACGTGATGGCAGATGATGCGCTGCATCTGCCAAGCTCCTTCACATGCACCAACTGCGAGAGGCCCTGCAAGCTGCCTTCTACCAAATCTTAATTCATTAGATTTCGTCATCAGAGGTAACAGAGAATTCAGAAGTCTGGCGACATTCAGATACAATTCCATTGTAATCACTTCTGTAATACCTTCAAATGAAGCTTCTTAAAATATCTAATCCAAGAAGTACAGATTTTAATATTTAAAAATTTACCACCTTTTGCAGTATTATTTTTTTTAACAATACTGAAGAAAAATCTGAAATAAGTCATGTGTTTACTTTCATTTTGCAAAAAGGACATTGATTTTTGTGACAAAGATGTTCTCCACAAAGTAACGGGGTGTCCTTTTTTGTCGAAACAAAAGCTAGACAAAAAGAGAAAAGCAACAAGCAAACTCCGAATGCTATCAAATTAGATGACACATTTGCTTGAAAACCTAAAGTTTAAGGCACTGCAGTCATATTGAGTACCATTCCATATACAACTACTACACAAAGGGTTATTGTACAATGTGTAGCAGTTAATTGTCATAGATAACAATAGTTAGAGTTCAATAAATTGGTAGAAGGATTATAGTGCAGTTTTATTACTACCTCCAACACTTTTACTGACGTGCTTATTACTTTTTTTATAGCATACTTCTCTTGAGCAACCAGTTTATAATATTTACCCTTTTAAAACTAGGTATACAGAGAACACATACATATAAAAAAGGGCAACTAAGTTCACATGGCAATACTGGTGCAGCAGCTAGCGCATCACATATATATAGTAATTACATGCATCTTGCATGGACAAACCTACTTACAAGACTGGAGGCAAAAGACAGCTGCCAAAATCCACACATTTTATGCATTACAAAAAAGCATGGACTAGGACCAGCCATCTTCTCTTAGAAGAGGAGGATAAAAATACCACCACTACAAACAGTTTTTGTATACACATCACACACACAGACACACACATAAGACTACTTTTCTATCTCTAAATTACCTCTATTAGCTGCAGTATGTCAGAAGAAATTTTAGTTCAGCACAAATAAACCTTAGACGTTGAACGCGGTAAAACCACTGCATAACACTGGGATATTTTTTCATTGTATTTTAACCATGTCCAAGTTAGTTCTTTTGTATGCCTTCATTAATTCAATTTATCCTTAAACCCAGAATTACCTAGGATTGTTTTTAGTCCTCACATTAAAGCAACAAATAACCTACCACCACCAGCTGACTCAAATTCACTGCAACTGCAGTTGGTGAATAACGTACCACCCCTCTCCCAAACACGGCAAAACCCAACTCTTCTCAGGCATGCACTCCTTTGAGACTGTGATGTGGACAATGAACATACAGACTGTAATTCAAAATGAATGTTCTCTTAGTAACAGCTTTAAGTTTTGTACTACCTTCAAAACACCTTACGCTCCTGCAGAAGCAGGATAGCAGGAAGTCACGTTGCAACAATAAGCTGTGAATTTGCACACCGAGCGTTCATTTTTTGTGTTTATCTGCATCACACAGAAAATGCCTCCTATATTATACTGTTTCTTCTTGTTCATTTTATCCTGAACAATGGCAAAATGGAAGCCTCTTGACAAAAACACCTATGTGGACATCCAGGATGTAAACACAGGCTTAGCACAAAACACCCTGCATATAAAAGCCTTACTATGTCTGAAGCACGTCCGATGTGTTTGCGTCTTCCACAGACACTGAATACGTAATTCAGAACAGATCCTGGTTTATGTGTAAATTGAACTAGGGACTTGACATATCCCCATTTCTGACCCATTTGCAGTACATCCCTTTTTTACTACTCTCACCTAGAAGCAGAATAAGTGCATTTCTAAGACCACCACTTTCAGAAAAAAAAGAATGGGAAGGAAAGCATTAAATTGTGACTGGGACCAATAGTCCTCCGGACCAAAACTTGTTGAGTAGCTTAACAGCATACAACTCGGTAATTCCAGACACACTGTGACTGCAGGAAAGTGAGTATTCATGGTGTCAGAACCTGCCTCAAAAAAACCACATTAGAATTACTTGCTGCTTCTTAGGAGCTAGTTACAGAATTCAAAATTACCTTTTCATATAGGCAGTCATTGGCAATGGTGTCCTATATTAAAATGAACTCAAACTGAGGTAATCTTAATTCACATACTTTCTAACTTAGTTGTGTCCTCAGTAATGTTGCTTTAGTCAGTCTACACGTAATAGACAGTTTTCTTTTTGAACTGAAATGAAGCTATCATAGAAACTTAACAATCTAAAGCCAGTATCGTTTTCCCAAATCAGATTTCATTTTCATTATAATATCCTTTGCTATGGTTGTTTGCTGCTCAGATCACATTTTGCACAGGAGACGGAATATAAAAATAAGCTCTGTTTATTACTTTATAAGCATTACAGCATTGTCAAGTAATAAAGGACCTACACACAATCTATCATACTTCTACTTTGGAAAGCCTTACAGGTGATAAATATTTTAATGAAACTCAACACACTGCAGGTGCATCAGCATGAAATGAATAGATAGTGATGGCTCTGTATCAGCAAACAGACAAACAAGAATCTTCCAAAACCTTCCAGTTAATCTGCAGTGCAACTAGAAACACAGGAAGTCAATATGGACAGAGAAAGAAATACATATACTAAACTAACTCCTGCCCTCTTGGGACTAAATCCTGGCCTCTGCTCTATGAAGCATAAACTTAATTGTGCTTCACTCACTGAAAGAAAAAAAAATAGTCTTTATTTAATAATCTTACGACTGCTTGATTAGTGCTTGGAAAATAAAAAGCACTACTTAAGTGCTAAGTATTATTAGCTTTTTCAGAACATCAGCCCCAAACTTGCCACTCCCCATTTCCTTCTCTCATAACTCTTTTCATTCATGTCATCAGAAGGCATCTTATTTTCAGCAACAACTACTCACTTTTTTTTTTTTTTTTTAATGCTGCTGGATGTGCAGAACTACTGTTGAGGTTGCTTGGCAACTAGTGAGACGTATCAGAAAGAGAGATAAGGTCCAGAATGAATGGAATTGAAGAGAACTATATTTGGTTTCATTAAGAGATACTAATGCACTCAAACTATACCAATTTGGTGAATAACGTGAAATTTTGCTGTTTCTTTCAAAATACAGACATCCATAATCACAGAGTCCCACTAAATCCATTAAGCCACCTCCTCAGGCACATACGTGTCTGTCTGTACAGAAGAGACTTCAGAATCAGGGCTTCTTCCTGGGTTGGCAGTTTGGTACAGCAAGGAACAATCAGGTTAACACAGACATATAGTAAGTATTTTGAAGAATTTTAGGCCACAGAGGATAGTTGAATACTTCAGTCTGCCTTTCAGTATACCATAAGCCACTGTGCTTCTCCATATACTTTAGTATCAAGTTGAAATTTCAAATGAAACAAATTTTTCCTGAATGTCACAATTTGAAACAAGATGAGATTGAGCACCCAAGACTCCTGCAATGGCAGAGAACCGGTTACAAACAGCCTGTCCTAATAATTCAAGAAGGTCAAAAAAGCCTTATGCAGCAGAAGATGGAAACACACCTAACAGTTCATAGTGAAAGAGTTTCTTTCTTATCTCAAGCTCTTCAACTAACTTTATCTGGGTCAAGTGAGTAAGAATCAACCAGCCTGGCACGAAAGAGGATCTTCTAACATCACCTCAGACTCTGCCCAACCTTTGATGCTTCAGAAGGAAGTGAAAACAGTGACAAAACGCAACTAGCAAACTATCTAAAGGGAAAAACCAAAACCAAAAGTCAACCCCATGCTTCCCCACCTCTGATGCCTGCAGGCAAACACCGTACTCCAAGGTTTCAAGGCTTCAAATACCTACACAGAATTGCATATATCTCTAACGATGTTCAGGGTCATAAAAGCAAAAAGAAAAACCCATAGCTGCAAAGGAAGTGGGTAATTTGCAGCACATGAAGCAGGCTTCATGCTTCCCAAGGCCAGAGTGGCCACCACGAGCATTCACGCTTGCATCAGGAAAGCTGTATCTCCAGAAGCTGGATTGAAATCCAGTTTAAAAATAAACCTGTCCTTCCCTGAGAGCTCAAATGAGGCTTCCTCATCCCCAACAAATTATTTCAATGGAAGTATCTCTAATGCTAAGGAAGTGAATCTTTCTCGCATAGCACCACCTCTACATGGCATTTGGACACCCTGCTTCTGAACCCTGTACAACTCCTGTGGCCTTTCTTTTAAATTCTACCCAGTAATTCCACATCCTTCATGAAGTGAAGACACCAGCATGGGATATACTATTTTAATAACACTCTTATCAGTGTTGGAAGTCCACTTTACTACTTATGTTTCACTTTCCCTTTTTTACGCATCCAAGTCTGCATTTGTCTTTTTGCCACAAAAAAGCATACTAAGGTAATTAACTAATTGACTTTCAAGTCCTTTTCCAATTTTACAGATACAATCTACATTCTAACTCCCATGAGACTGCCTCGCATTCAGCTGTATTAAAACAAATTTCTGAAGTACAACTTTTAAACACATTACTCAGATCACCCTAAAAGAGTAACCTGACCTTCCCAGGATTAACTATGTGGCCAGTTTGCAGAGGGGTTTCAGATCGAATCAGGCCAGCAATCTAAGAAGTGATTTTATATATGTAACCACTAGTTCCCTGGAAGCTTTCCAAGAAGTGGTCCCACTCATTGCCTCTATTAACCACCGCACTGAGAGATCTATCAGCAAGCCAGCTTTTACATTCCTGTAATATATACACTGTTAATTTCACACAATGCAATTTTTAAAATCAAAATATAATGTGATATTACATCAAATACCAAACCAGTTGATTTTATCAATCAGATCTATAATCCCTCCAAAAAGGCACAGCTTCATTCAACAAGGTCTCACTATATGTGAAGCTAAGGTGACCATTAATGACGTTCTTCCTATACACCCTGGTTGCAAGAAACCATAATAAGTAATAATAATAAATTAAAATGCCCATACTTGACACCAAGTATCTGGGCAGTCTCTTACTTTAAGCAATGGAATTGTTCCCCTTTTTCTAAGAATTATAAAGAAATTAACATTAGCACTTCCCACAGTTTCTCACATAGTTCCTTTGGGATTCTTGCCCATTATTTATTGAAAAAATCCATATTCTAACAGATGATCCTGGTATTTGCCCTTCTCACAGATGCTAAACTTCCTTTTCTATTTGCAGCATTGTACAGGATGGATATGTACTTTTTTTGGTAGGGAATAAAATATCCATACAATATTTTTGCTTTCTCTACATTACTATATCATTTTACCTCCTGCATTCAGCAAGAAATCTATGCCCAAACAATACTACTAAAAATAAAATTAAGTGGAAAAAACTACTGTTTCCATATTGTCCAAAATCATCAGAATGGAATCTATTAATTTTAACCCCTGAATTGGGTTAACTTTCCATTTCTGTCTAAGGGAGATATAGCTAGTAGGCCTTTTTTTTTTTTTTTTTTTTTTTTTTTTAACGTGTGCATATTAAATATTACTTATGGACATCACCTAAGACTATCACTTCTGTCTACTTTCCCTTCTCCCTCCCTCCTCCTTTCAGACAACTCTTTCTATGTTTCCAAGGTATGAATAAAATTGTGAGGAAAAAAGCCAGACAGTATGTTGCCTACATTCTTTCAAAGTGGTTTTTTCTGACTTCCTACAATTCTACAAAATAAGCAGAAATGCTTTACTAAACTCAGTCTTTTTTACTTTTTTCTAGCCCCTTATTTTCCAGTGGTGTCAAAAAGATATTGAGGTAATACAACACTACGAAGTTCTTCAGTGATAAATAAAGGAAAGTAAACATATGATTGCATAAGATGCAATTACATAAAATGAAGACTGTCCAATTAAGTGAAGGCAAAACACAGAGGCAGTAGGGAGCATCCCAAATTCCCAATGGTTTGGTGAAATTAAGAGTCAAGTGACACAGTTCCCTTCCATTTTCAATTCAAAATACTAAAAGGCAAAATAGTTACATTTGCAATTTTTAAGTGTCTTATGAGTAAGTTATGGACTGTATTGTTATCTACAATGTTCAGTGTAAGCAGAATGTGTTCCTACAAGTAACTACTTTGAAACAACATTAATCATTTCTACATACCAAAAGTAAAAGGTTGCATCTAATTTACAGGCATCTATTTTAGTACGCTTCAAAACCCAATACTGAAAATTCAGTAACTTCCTACACCATAGAAATTTAACAACAAAAAAACCCAAAACAACCCCATAAAGCAAATCTTCCAGGAAGTTGTATAACATGCTTGCTGCAAAATACATGGAGACAAAGTATCAGAAAACTTAAAAATTCTTACTGACACTGACCTCTGCAACTGTTTTGTCAAATATCCTGCAGTGTAGAAAGCATAGGCCAGGACAGGAGAACTAGAGCTGCTCTTCCTGACCTGCATATGGACTTGCAGATTGGGTCAGAGTGTTATTAGCTTTCCTGAGAACTCTGAGTACTTAACAGCCTTTCTCCTTTCAGTTTTCTCACTCGTTTAAAGAAAAAAAATAATTTCCTCAGCTTTGCATTGTGCTTGTTTTTTTTTTCATGAATAATGCAGTGCTGTGATTATATTCTCATTTCAGAAAACAAAACAAAAAAAAAATAAAAGGTATTTAATAAAATCTTTTCAGCAAATGGCTATGTCCTTATGGTTATTATCTTTTACTTATTTAAAAAAAGCTATTACAACTGTAAGTTTTCATCTTTATCTTAAATGGTCTGAAACTGTTAAAAGCAACACAAAATATGTGAAACTATGCCAATCACTGTTATGCAATTAAATTAAAATTCATGAAACCAATTAGTTTAATTTTTCCACAGTAATGCCATGTTAAATCAAATTTAGCTAGCATATTTATTTTTAAGTTATTTAAATTATCAGGGTTAAAACAGGTACTACACATAGTTTGCTAAACTTAATGTGCTAAGTGTCCCATTACACATTTTTTTCTATTTAAAAAAATAAAATTAAGCAAGATATGAGCAAGGCATCCTTTCTCATTGCAAACTTAAGGAAGAAACCTACTTTGTCGCAACATTTTCTAATTAATATGAACATTTATATTATATAGATAATTGTACTGGCAAAACAGAATAAAAATGTCTTAACTTGAAGGAAATAAAAGTGTATCTATGCACACAGACCTACTGACAAGAAGAGAGCATTTAAATCACAATGATTAAGAAGGCAATAGTAAATCCCCCAGCTAGCTGTGAAGTTGCCATTCAAGGCTAAATATAACATCTACTGGGACTACACTAAACCTCAGAAGGAAATACTGCACACCTCTGCCTGCTCCATTAGTTCACCCACCACTCTTGGGAGGCTACAAGGGTGCAGCTGGGAGAGATGATTATTTTCTGGTGCCTTAACTAAAAAGACAAGTGAACACAATGACTTATTAAATAGCCCTTTGGAGAATACAGTCAGCAACAGGTAGCTAAGAGAAGGTCACAAGCTTTCCCATACTTTTGTAATAGCAAACACCTTAAAACAGAACATCTCATCAAGACATTCCACTACTACATTCCTCAAAAAGTGGATAATTTTGCCCCTTAGCCGTCAAAAAGATACCTCAATGTATGGCTGTTTCTAAGTAAGCAAGCTCAGCTGTAAACAAGTAATTCTGATTAACTGCATGTTTACATTAGAGTACGGTTGTAGAAATAACTAATAAAAGCTGGTGCAGCTACACTTGCGCCATATCCTAAGTACTCTTGCATTTACTAGGAACCCAAGATTCAATTGTCAAAGTAAAATGGAGGGCATAGTATTTTCAACATCAGGATTCAAGTTACATTTAAAAAACAAAACAAAACAAAAACCTCATCAGTGGAAATTCCTTCATTTCAACTTGAGAGCTTTGAATGACCACGATTAAGCTGAACAATTTCTGTATCTCAGCTCTTCATCAGAGATGGGACTTGGGCAACCCTAATATACAAACGCATGATATATCTAAAAATAAAGATAGAGATAAATTTGCCTGCTGGATTATACTTCAAAGCATTAGCTATGCCTGCCTTGATCTAGGAGACACTTGGGAAGAATGCTTACAAAACTGGAACAAGAGTAGTGTTTTTCATTTTTAAAAAAAATCCCTCAGAACCCCACAAACCTGCTCCCCCAGCCTAAGAAAAGAGAAATGACGGGACACATCTTCACTCTTACTGAACCTATCCCACAGAGAACATAACAATGCAGGAAGCTCAGCAACCTAAGAAACAGGAACAAGAAATAACACTCATAACTAGATTGCTAGAAGGAGCTGAGAAAGGCACTGCATTTTTTAATAATAAATTGTATCTTACAGGAAAAACACACTAGGTTTTAACATAATGAAATTGAAAAAATTTCCCCAGCTGGAATGACTGGCAACAGATAAAATGTAGCTACATAATGAAGTAAGGGGAATCATCAGGGATTGCAATAATGTGAAGGTACAATTTTAATACCGAAAAGGTAGCCTTCCATGAGCTTAAGATGATGAAAAGTATTCTGTTCATATATAAAGTAATTCCAGCATCCATCTGGATAAATTAGTAAAACCATTTTTTACTGGGAATATCACAGTACTGCCCAGTCTGCCCATCCAAAATGTATGTGACAGGAAGAAATCCAGTGAGATACTATAGAAGAAAATTCTTCACATAGTACCGATTCTGTAACACTGGCTAGAGAAAAGGTAATCACTCTGAAGGTCTAATTCTTGGGAAGAGTTGGGGAAAACCCAATACACTGAATTTTTTTCAGAAAGCACACTGAAGCGTGGAATATAGATATCTATTTAATATTCTCCATACAGAGTTCTATTTTTGAAGTTATTTAAAGTTTTTTGGGTGTATTTAATATAGTTCGTGATTTATTAAATAACAAATAGAATATGATACATTGGCTTATACTAGGAGATGCTTGCTTAAGATAATAAAATGGAGAAAAACATACTACTTCCACTTTAACTCATGAATGTGCAGGGTAAAAATATTTCAAAAAATATTTGGCGTGAATTGAGGAAGAGTAGGACTTTTTTTAGCGGTTTTCTCTCAGTCTCACTCTCTCTCAGATACTGTTGTCAAACTTCAACGAAACTTGAAGGAGGGTTGTTGTTGCAGAGATTAATTCCCAGAAACAAAATTCAGAGGCTGAGTAGAATAGAGACCAAAATTAGTGCTCCAATGAGGAAAAGCAGGAAGAGTTCATGTAGATACACACCAGCCACAGTACATGCTGACTTTGTCCAGGTAGCAGGAAAAGCAGAAAAAAGGAAGATAAAGGACTGGACAATCCAGGAGTATTTAGGGGTCAGAGTTGCAGCGGACATCAGGGCCATGGAACATGGGCTACAACGAGGGCTGTATTGGTTGGAGGAAACGGGAGATACTTGGGAAGCTACAGGTCCTGTGGGGAGGAACTGCAGACGCTGTAGGGGACTGGGAGGGACTATTGCAGAAAAGATTTGGGAAACACAGAACAAGTTACAGAAACCAGACTTCATTAGCTCAGCTACCCAAAGAACAGTTTACTATCTGTTTTGAGAAGGTAAAAGGAAACTTGCGATTTTTTTAAAACAGGGTTTACCAAATTTGTTCATTTTTACCAAAAATAAAATCCCACATCTACCATCAAAAGTCAAAATTCTCCCAGACCCATTCACAACGTTTTCCACATAGCTAAGTCTTAAGCTCTCTTCTGTCTCTCTCTTCTGCTTCTCAGATTACATCACTCATGCTTATTCCACTATTCATAGTTACTGCCCTCCAAGCTCTCTACAACTCTAACTATAAACCTTTCGACTAGGTTGATAGCTGTCTATGCATACTTAAAAAGCTTTTGTGAAATTTAAACCTCTAAACAAGTAAAAACTATTGCCATATTTTTGGCCAGTCCCTTTACATGCCAAATCATGTCTGCAACATATGCAAATTTAGCTTAAGGGATGAGTTTACTACTGCTGCTGTTGTTTTTTTTCTTTTTAATCAGAAAACTGAAATATTTAGCTGAAAGCACAAAAGCCAAGTTGCAAGGCCAGGAACAGCAATTCAGAGGACAGAGAGCTCTCAACATGCAACAACATAAAACTGGTAGTTTAAATACTGCTTTGCTAGGAGAATTCAGCATTTCCCACCAACCAGTAAATGCAGATAAGATGCATGCTCTGCTATGAGCAACAACACCTTGTTTCCCATGCAATGATAAAAATAAAGAAATTTTTTTCTTCAATTCTCACTTTCTTTTACCTAAGTAAGAGTTTCTTGAAAAAGCAAACACACAAAACGGGCAGCTGAAAATAAAGTATAATGTAAAAATGAAAGTCTATACTTTCTTTCAATACTGTGTTGTCATCTCTCCACTTATGGTTAGCCTGAGCCTACCATGAGTATCTAAAACCAGATAGAACTAAACAGCTTTGTAAACTTTTAGATTCCTTCAAGCATTGCTTTTCTGTAATACTTTCGGGAACCTAAATAACATCATTTTGCACCCTGAAAAAAAAAAAATTTCACTTCACTTGCACAGGGAAATATTTTAATGGCTTGATTTCAGAATGCCTCTAAGCAAGGTAAAGGAGTTACTCCATTGACTATTGGAATATTCAGTACCACAGTACGTTAATACTCTTTGCCGAATAAGGCCTGTTATAGGCATTATAAACTATCAGAATTTTCTGAAAACTCATCTTACAGTATTTAAAATCACACCCGAGCAGTAGTTTTAACTGCAAAACACTTGCACATATTCCTAATGGAGAATGTCTCATATCTTAGGGCAAGATACCACAAGAAACTTGAAAAACCCAAAACCTGGAAACTTTTTCTCCTTTTTTTCAAAACATAACGAAATATTAATGCTGCTTCATTGAGTTCAGGTTTACTTTTTCACAGAATGGAATTTTCCCCTTTGTAAAAATAAAAGTATTTCCAAAGAAAAAATTATTTCAAGCACATAAACACAACATTAAACATCCTAACAATTAAGGAATTTCTTGTTTGCTTAGGTTGTTTAACATCACCAGATATTACCTCCCATTTCTTTCAAGTTAATGGAACTTCCATTTAACTTGCATAAACATTTTGCATAAACTTTTACAAGCTATATGCAGTACTCAGTTCTTAATCATAGTATTTATTCACTGTTGGTATATTCTTGTCTTTTGACAAAACTCAATTACACAACTGTGTCATTTCTTAGGACAAGACCTAAAATAGACTGAAATACATATCCTGCTCCCCTCTCCGCCCACACCTTCACTTTATGTTCTGCAGCACAAATTTTGATCAAAACCCATAACTAGCTGTTCAGCTGGAATGGAACTTTTCATAGTCTTTAACGGACATGTACACACAAATTTTCCAGCACAGTAACACCTCGTCTATGCCCTGGAACAGGAGCTGAGAAGAGAAAAGAAAAGAAAAGAAAAGAAAAGAAAAGAAAAGAAAAGAAAAGAAAAGAAAAAGAAAAGAAAAGAAAAGAAAAGAAAAGAAAAGAAAAGAAAAAGAAAAGAAAAGAAAAGAAAAGAAAAGAAAAGAAAAGAAAAGAAAAGAAAAGAAAAGAAAAGAAAAGAAAAGAAAAGAAAAGAAAAGAAAAGAAAAGAGAAAAGAAAAGAACTCTCTGCCTCAAATCTGCAGAAGCCTCCCAATATACATTGTGACACAAAGAAAGAAAGAAAGAAGGAGGGGGGAGGGAAATCACACACATAACCCCCCCCCACCCGCCTCCAATTTTCAATGGTACTCAGACACCAGGAAAAAATTATTTTTGTTGCCAGTAGAGTAAAATACAATAAAGTCAGTTTGTTTCTTGGCAAGGAACTGATGTGACCATTCTAAAAACATGGTATTGGTACACAAATCTAAAGGAACTGTAAAAACAGAGCAATAACGTTTGTGTATACAAACTAATATTAGCCATTAGGAGGGAAATCATTATTTTAGAAGACTTAGTTATAAATATTGTACTTTTTCCTCACTCATAACATTAACTTCCCTTCCATAAAATCACATGCATAGAAAGACCAAAGTTAGAAAACAAAACACAGTATCAGATAGAAGCAGAGTAAAGTTACCGAAACAGAAGTCATTTCAGTCACAAAAGAAATCGACACTGACCAATGTGACTAGATAACATCACCTACTGGTTAATGTGAAATAATGGTGGTACTGCAGTTCAACTTTTGGTGTACAAGACGTATAAAGAAAAGATTAGAAAGCATCAATGGCTACTTTGCCTTCCTCACAAACTACTAAATCTAGGTAAGAAAAGACAAAAAGTTCCAAACCTTTAAGAGGCAGACTTGGCTTTCTTAACTTCCCCACTAAGACAAAATAATTTTTAAAAGTACAAGAGAAACGTAAATATATTTGTCATCTAAGTCTTGAAGATAAAACTATTCAGTTCTGCTTCTGCCATCATCATTAACAGATTTGATAAATACACAAACTCCTATTCAACACTTCAATATACCAGTTTAAGAAATAAAGTCATCATTATACAACACCATTTGGGAAACTGAGGCTGAGAAGTGTTATCTGAAATTCCTGATAAACTGAAGACTTCCTGAATCATAAATACTATTCAAACTTACCAATCACAAAGGCATATTCCCATTATTTGTCAACCTTTGTAGTGGATGTCATAAGTCACATTTCAACAATTTATTTCTATCTAAATATTTCTGCTTGTCCCAGTTTTTCCCATGACACTTCAAAATTGTCTATCACCCTTGCCAATTTCCCACTTTCTAAAATTGTGCATGACAATGACCCTCTCCTTAGAGTCTGTCAGCCAAACCCACAGCAATCACAGAGGGGAAAGATGACTTTAAAAAAAAGTCAGTGAAAGGCCATCATCTTAGAAGCAAAGAACCCTGGCCCCAAGATAACACAGAAAAGAGGGGGTTTTTTTTCCTCTTCAACCTGAACTATACATTTACATTAATTCTTCCAACTATATTCCTTACACCTCCTGTCCTCCCTTTCCCATTTTTAATCCTTTCTGGCTCACAAAGATTGGCACCCAAACTTCTGCAGTCAAAAAGAGAAGGTTTTAGCTCCACTTTACCAGTGGATGCTCACAAAATGCAGTATGCAACAGCAGAGACCTATTCCTCTGGAACAGCCTCATGAAAAGACAGTTGAAGTGTTGAGGAGGGAGGGAAGGAAAGGAAAGGAAGGGAAGTCACAGGCTTCCTGCTATTACAAGCCAAATTTAAACCCTTTCTACATCACAAGGGGCTCTGTTGTTGGCAGTAATGCAAAGAGTAGAAAATTTGGTTGATATGGAGTCTTCATTATGCTTAAAATGCAGCTCTTCCATGTTAAAGACAAGGCACGCTTATGAAATTGCTGTAGGAAGACGTCAGTTGATAGCACGGCCAACTGAAGCTGTCCTGCAAGAGCTGGAAGCGGGCTAAGCCCTTCCAAAAACTCCATCCAGAAAAACCTGTGCTGTAGACCATGCCTTGCTTCTCCAGTATTCTACTCTGCCTACCAATGCCACAGCGCTGTTACTTCCCACACACCACCTTGACGACAGGAACAAAAAAAAATTATTTCTACACTCAACTACAGATTATAAAAAGAACATTGAGAAATTTTTAAACAGTCTTTACTGTAGTTAACTTGGCTAGAACTTTAACCACCTTCAAATTCACCTTAGCATTGTTAACTATTAAGCATATTAATTACCTGGAACACTTGATTCCATACAGTTCGTCAAATAATTAATTAGCTAAAGCGATCAAGGATTGGAGTCCCAGAGGAAATTCTTCTAGTTTTGTAGAACTACATAGATTTCACCTTGTTAAATGCTACAACATTTCACCTAAATGCACATGACAACTGTCCATCTATCCTAAATCCACAACAAATAAAAAATCCTTGCACTCACTGAAGGAAGCTAGTGCATTTAGCACTGGATATCCTGTTTACTCACCAGAAATTAAGAAGAGTATTTGAGTAAGACAACATAAAAACTTTTGATTCCCCTGTTCATAGCACATTAGACATCCTTCATAACAGGTATCCTCTTTCTGCTTCAAACATCAATTATCACTGGACAATCAAATCAAAGGCAAACAAGTTTTAGACAGGACTTTAAACTGGATTTCTTTCAAGCCACATGAATAAGCTGCACCAACAGAAATAATTCAAAACTACAGTTATGTACATGGACACTGACATTAAAAAAATCTCTCTTCATCTCCAGCATACTACAGTTTTCACAACCTCTCTGCTGTTATTCATCACATCAACTGTGGTGGTGTATACAAACATGTTTATGTTGCAGAACCACTGATAACAACATTAAGAGAAGTAATGATTTACTTCTCCTACCCTTCCAAAAAACTTCCATACTATCTCTCTCATTAGCTGAATCCCGCATCATTTTTCCTCAAGGTAAGTAGGGCAGGAAAGGAATGAATCTGGCAAAAACGGTAGCAGGGAAAGCAGGACCATGTAGGGAGCAGTTAGTTACTTTGAAGAAAATACAAGTTACCTAAGGACAAACGTGTAACTTGCAAGTATTTCAAAACACTGAAAAACAGCCTTCTCCCCCCTGTAAAGGGGATCCACTGATTATTTTTGGCAACAAAAACCTAAAACTAGATGCATTATAACTTACTTCTTGTACATTTTATATATACCACTTTTTAATTTCATTTTTACGCACCTGAATGTTCCAATACATACTACCCACAAAAGGACAAGCACAAACTTGACTGCAAGACAATACGCCATGGGGTGGACAACCTATGGCTCCTGAGCTGCATGCAGCTCCCCCGCAATTCACGCATCCTCCCACACTGGGGTATGCTATGTGACTGGAAGCAGGGCTGTGCTGGCATAGGGCTGCTAGGTAATCCAAATCCCTTGCCTACGAGAAGGCAGAAGCCAGCAGAGGCTCCTGAGGCCAAATTTGCCATGTTGCCCTGGAATCCAGATGCGTGCTCAGCTCAGCCCCAACCTACAACGCAGAAGTGAGATACTCGAGGGACACACTGCTGTTGCAAATCCCAGAGTGTGTCCCAGTCCCTCCCCAGCTCTGCAGGCTTTGTATAACGGGTCTATGGACTCCCAGTTTCGCAAAAATTTGGGTATGCAGCTTGCAGGGTTGAGAAAGTTAATCTACCCACGTAATACACCATTCATTACACTGCAGCATCATCTCTTTAAGAGCATCTGTACGCTTAGAAAACTTACAAGAACTGTGTTGGTTCAATGGATTGATACTTTTAAAGGTGCCAGGGATCCTTGACTTCAGCTTTCATTGATGAACTTTTTACTTGGCACCTAATGTTGAGAGCTGCTATCAAAGTCAACTCATGCAAATCTTTTAAGTTGGGCAAGTCTTTTAAAAGGTCTTTAGTAACAAGAGCAGCCAAAACAATGGAGACAACTCAGCACTAACAGGATGCAGGACTGGGCACTTCTGAAAAAGAGTTGTCTTGGATAAAGAAAATATTCCTTATAAAGAGTAGCTAAAAACATGTAGCACAGAATGTAATTTATTATGAATCAGTCTGAACTTTCTTCCAAAAGACTGTGTACCTTATCCTGAACTAGCATTTGGGGATTAGGAAGAAGTATTGTCCAGGCTCCTCGGCTAAACTTTTAGCTCAGACATTCTGACTGAAGAATTAACTACTGAAAGACTGGTGAAAGCTTAATCTTCCGAAAAAGGCACTATTCACAAAATAGACGATACTACTAGAAGGTAGAGGATGCCAATACAAAAATGTTATGTTTGAAGATGAGAAAGACAAAACCAGTAATATAATCTAAAAAAAAAAAAAAAATACACACAGAGAATAAGCTCTGAAATTCTAACACCTTAATTCAATTAGAATTAATTTAGCGGCTTCTGGTAGACACACACATGGACACGTGCAAGCACATAACATGCAGAATAATGTCCTCCTACTCCCTAGCAAGGTTAGATGAAAAAGTTAGCAGACACAAATCTGTCTCAGACAAAAAAAAAAGAAAAAAAAAGATTTCCATTTTCCCTATCCTAATGCCATTCCACTCCTCACAACTATCATATAATAAAACAGATTTTAAGTGCGAACAAGAAAAGCTTTTAGAAACATAATTTAACACAAACATCTGGACAAGCAAACACAACAGAAAAGAGAAGAAAATCTGACCTACTACCCCCAAAATTCATAGTACAGTCTCATTTTGTGAGGAGACAGAAGCAAAAGCCTTACTTGCTCTAAATGAAGAAAATTGCATTCATTTTGTGCACTAACAGGAGGTATGTTTACAGCAGTATGAATCAATGTGCTACAGCGGAGGTAAATCAGTGTCAGCCATGTTGTGAAAGAAACTGCAGTTAAAAAAAACAAACCACAAAACTTAAGCCTTAATCAAATCAGCTATACTGAACCTTGATATAAATCATTCTATACCGTTACCTCTTACTTATTATTGGTGCATGACTTCAAGTTAATGTCTATTAATCTCATCTAAAAATACACATCTGAATTCTAGAGACCGTGAAACAGTAGCAAGAAGAAAATATACCAAGATATAAAACAACAGCAACGACTACTGTGTGGTGCACAGACGTAAGGTAGGTTGTAAAGTGAAAAAGCAAATGCACTTACTCAGCATTAAATCCATTCACATGCAAGATCCTCATCTGTTTGACTATTGTGCTTTTACCGGATTCACCAGCACCTAGAAAATGAAAGTAAATCAATTTCAGAAGGAAGCATGAGTGATGAAGTGACACACTAGAATTTTTTCTTCAGGGTAAAATCGAGAAAGTTGGTTTTCTCAGTGCAGGAGTGAAAAGTGAAAGAAAAAGAAATAATTGCCACTGGAAACTTCAGTTGTAGCTAAAAATAAATGCCCAGCTCAAGTCATGTGTCAGATCTGAATCTTGGATCATTTCACTGTTCATTTTTCCAGTGTCAACGTTAAAAGCAGATTGCAGGGTTTGGAAGGAAAAGGACAACTTCAACATTTTACAGAGAACAAGACAGGGAATGTCAAAAACTGCTTTCTTTGTCACTACTCTGATGGAGAGAAAGACTGACTGAAGTCCATATTAAACTGAAGCATTTTCATTAGAACCTTAAAATATTTTAAGTTTGGCTGCAGTTATCATCACCCAGTCAAAAGACTGTACCTTAAATCACAAGAAATAAAAAATGTGGATACTCACATCTGAAAAAGGAAGGCATCCCTTTAAGCCTCCACCCACAAAGCTACAGAAGCCTCCTTCTCTAATTTGTGTCTTGTAAGCAACCTCCCACCCTCTCTACACGTTCCAAATCAATCATATACGCAACGAGACGCAAAGACCACCTTTTGTGGCTACATGCTCCAAATAGCCTCCCCCCCACCCCGCAGCTCTCCTCTGATTCCCTTATATACCTGCAGTACAAAAAAAACCACTCCACTTTACTCCAGTTTCCATAAGTAGATGTATGCTATTTCTGCTGTGCTGCACAGAATGCCAGTGCACAGGGCAACCCATCTGCCTATAGTACCCGTCTTTCCATGCATGCTAAAAAGACTGGAACAGCAGCATTTAATTGAGCTGCTCCATGCTGCCAGATTGGTAGCTTTCTATATAAAGCAAACATATTTTTGCAAGAGTAGTATCATAACCTGGCAAAATTTAGAAAGATTCCCCTCCGTGTCTCCTGGCTACTCGTTTATTCCTCTCATTAGCCTATGTCTCAACAACAGAAAATGTATGTCTGTGGCAGAATGGGCACAGAGGTACAGTCTGCATTTATAGGATGCCAGGCCTCTGCTAGAACACACTGAGAGCACAAGCCTCCATTTTGAGCCTCACGTTCAAAACTGTATTTTAGCAGTTATATTTCAAAGTTCATCTTCCGACAAATGCATTCCCCTCTGCTTTTTCCCTTCTTTTCCTTCTCCCTCATGAATTCTTAATAGCCCTGCTCTTCTCTCCATAGAACCTGCTTGCATGTTTTGCCACCTTAATACCAGAGCCTTACTCCTTTTTCCTCTCCTTGGTCACTGAAGTTTTGTAAGCACTTAAGAGAGCGGTTTTTATCTCCAACTCGTTAGGCAAGTGCCATTTCGCCCCAAAACTACTATTTTATAACATACACACTCTGTCTCTTCAGGCATACTGCACCATGCAATAAAGACAGGTGGCAAAACTAATCCAAGAATGAGTATCTCGGGTTAAGAGAGAGACTGGGTCCTCTTCACAACTAAGAATTATTCAGGAATAGCAGCATATGCTATAGTCGTACTTCCATTCAGAATAATTAATAACAAAATTTCAGCTGTAACTCCAAATCACATCTTATATTTGTAAGTGCTGGGAGCCAAAATCTCTGCTTCACTTAGACCAAGAATGAGGGTAGATAGTTGTTGCATTTGCTATAAATGCATAGTTTGGAATTGACATACCTGGGTTCTCTGGATCAGCTACAAAACCAGTGAACCAAAATGAAGTATTACAACTAAATTTCTGAATAAGTCTATTTCTATATTTGGCCACTCATTAAGGCCCTATTCTTACCAACAATTATGCATACATTTAACTTCACCACCAAGGAGAGTTCCACTAATTTCAGTGAGACTGCTCATGGCAGAAGGGGCAAGCACGTGTACAGCAGTGGGGCCTACAAAGAGCAGTATGAACCCGTTAGAACACTTGGCAGCTCTTCTTTGTTGTTATTTGAATATGACGTGAAAATATTAAAAATACTTTCAAAGTACTTGGTTTTTTTATTTCACGTGTCTTAAAGTAAACATGACATAACAATAGGGACGTAAGCTTTTTTATTTTTCACCAGTGAGTTTGTGTTATAGACTGTCCACAATTCATGACAGCTACTGTTCAAAACTGCAACAGCTGAACTATCACTTTAAAACACATGCACACAGATGACCTTACAGCCATCACTGAACACCCGCAAATTTTTATTTACAAGTATCTGAACTATTTTTCAGCCACCAAAACTAAAGAAAACAGAAGGAAAACCCAGGCAAGCCCATCATGTTTCTGTTTTCTGAAACTCTGCCTCTTACGAAAGTAACCCACTTGATGACAAATGGCTTCTATGTATCTACGTAACGTTCAGCCTGAAATCTGGAAGTCCAAGACATTCCCCAGGAGCTGAAGTCCAAATTATCCTGTTAAAAGATTTCTGCTGGCACCCTGGCAGACTCCTCAGTGCTGCAGGTGCTGCTGTAGTCCCAGTCACTCTCCATTTACGTTAAGCCTCTTTCTTCAAACTGGCATTTGAAAGATTTTACCGGTAAGTGTACACTTCCAAATTCACAACCTTCAAAAATTCCTTTTTTTTTTTTCCCCCCACCCAATTATGGTTGTTTCACACCAGAACTGAGTCAGCTCACTGAGGCCTAGCCTCTGCTCCACGCTAAAGCCCCTGCATAATGTGCAGAAGCGGTCCCTCGGCGTGAGCTAAACAACCGAGATCTCATAACTGCATCTTGTTTTAAAAGACTACTTTAAAATACTTTGACTTAATGAGTGTGACAAACATCTTCTTGTCCTCTCCGATACCGATTTTTGGACCTTCCCCTTCCTTGAAGCCATAAGCTGCATTTCTAACTGGATCTCCCGAAAAACACGACACATGCAGGTAACCCAAATTCACCGCTGAGGTAATACCTGAAGCCAAGCTACAAACGTTCCCCTTCCACCAAACGCGCGATACCTCAATTAATTAATGGTGCGGCGAAAGTAAGCCCAAGGAGCCCGCCGGGGGACGGAGGGCGTGCGGGCCGCCCGCTCCCGGCCCCGGCCCCGCTCCCTCCCGCCACGGAGCTCCCTCGTCCCCAACGCCGGCCGCCGCGCTTCCCTCCGGGACCGACATCCTCCCTCCGTTTCCCCCAAAACGATTCCCCGACTTCCTCCCTTCCTCTTCCTCCTCTCCCCGGCCTGGCCGCACGCTCCTCGGCTCCCCTGCCTCAGCCCCCGGCGAAGAGGAGCCGTCTCGGGCCGGCCGAGCCTCGGCCGCCTCCCCCGGCCCGGCCCCCGGCTCCTGCCAGGCCGCGGTGACCGGCCTTCGCCGCGGCAGCTGCTTCCCCGCTCCGCACGCCCGGGGCAGGCCCGCGGCCCCTGTCAGCGCCCTGCCCTGTTTATCTCCCAGGTTCCCCCTCGGGCCCGACGCTCCCGCGCCCCTCGCCGGCGGCCGGCCCGGCATCCCCGGCCACCTCCTCACGCTCGGCCCCGAGGCCCGCTCCCCGCCCCGGCCTGCCGCCCCGGCGGTGGGGCGCTGCCCCCCCTCCCGCACCCGCCCGCGGGCGGAGAGCGGCCCCCCAAGCCGCAGCTCCGTACCTGCGGGCCGGCCCTGCCCGCGGCGCCCCGGGTGGTGCCCGACACCTCCCCGCCGCCGCCAGGCCGAGGAGCCCGGCAGGCTCCTCCGGACCGCACCGCACCGCACCGCTCCCCTCAGCGCCCCCGGGCCCTAGCGGATCCCCGCGGCGCCGGCGGGAGCGGGCTCGCCGGCCGCCCCAACCGACACCCCCCCACACACACACACACCCCGACCGCCCCGGCCCCGCGGAACCGGTGGGCCCTGCGGCTCCGCTCCCCCCCCCCGGGCCCCACCTCTCCCTCGGGCCTCCCCGTGCCCGCGCAGGGGGCCGGTGCGCGGCCCCGCCGCCCTCCCCCCTGCCCTCCCCCCGGCGGGGAGGGGACGGCCGCCGGCCCCCGGCCCGCTGCCCCGGCGCCGCGCTGCCCGCGGCCCCCTTACCCAGCAGGAGGAGCCGGTGCGTGGCCCTATAGACCTGCTTGTCCTTCTGCAGCTGCTTCTCGATCTTCTTGTTGGCCTCCCGCTGCGCCTTCTCCTCGTTGCGCTGATCCTCCGTCTTGCTGTTCCCTAAACAGCCCATCTTGGGGAGGGGGAGGCAGGGGACGCGGGGCGAGGGGACGGGAGGCGGCCGGGGCTGCCGGGGGGAGGGAGGGAGGGAGGGAGGGAGGCACTCTCCCGGGCTCCCTTCTTCTTCTTCCTCCTCCTCCTCCTCCTCCTCCTCCTCCTCTCCTCCCCCCCTACTCGCTGCTGTGGCGGCCGCTGCCCAGAGCCAGAGACATGGAGAGAGCCGAGCCCGGAGCCAGCCAAGGGGGGGCCGATGGCGATGACTTTGCTGCTGCTCCGCCGGGCCTCCTCCCCGGCAGCTGCAGCTGCTTCTCCTCCCCCGCCCCCCCGCTCAGCCCCGCGCCGATCCCCTCAGCGCACCTTTCCCCGGGGGGGGGGGTGGCGGCAGGGCCCGATGCGGAGCGATCCGCGGGGATCTCCGCGCCCCCGGCCGGGCCGCCGGCTCCTCTAGAGGGAACAGAAATGCCCCCCCCCGCGCCGCACGCACAGGAACAAATCCAGCTTCAGTGCCACCCCCAAAAAAAAAAAAAAAAATTAAAAAAAAAATAATCCTCTTTAGATCCAAAGGCACGGGCTCCAGGCGCGGAAACCTCCCCAAATCCTCGGCGGGGAGGATCGGGAAACGTCTCTTCCTCGCCTCTCCCCCCGCGCCGACGGGCAGAAGCGCCGAGGGGGTCACGCCAGCCCCGGCTCTCGGCGGAGGTCGGGTCCCCTTCCCTCGCCGGGCGCCGCAGCTCCTCGCCCTCCGGCCGCCGCGGGTCCTTCCTCCCTCACCGGGGTGCGGGGGTCCAATCCAAGCCCCCCCCCCCGCTTATTTTTTCTTTTTTTTTTTTTTTCCCCCCTCTCTCTCCTTGCTGCTGCTTTTTCACATTAGGTTTCCAGGCGGCTGAATCCTCTCAGCTTCTCCAGCGGGGCGGGGAGCGGGGGGAGAAAAAAAAAAAAAAAAAAAAAAAAAAGGGCAAAAAAAAAAAAAAGCCCGTTTGGTCTCTCCCCCCCTAGCAAAAACCTGTCCCTCACGGGAGGATTTTTCCCCGTCTTATTTCCCCTGCTCTCTCCCGCATTTCTTTTTTTTTCTTTTTAAACCCCCCCCTTTTTTTTTTTTTTTTTTTTTTTTTTTTTTTTTTTTTTTTTTTTTCCTTCCCCCTATTGAGCTGCACCGAGGCGGCAGAGCGGCGGGGTGGGGCAAGCAGGCCCACACTGAACCCTGGGAGCGGGGCCGCTCACATGACAGCCCGCGTCAGCCCGCGCCGCCGCCGGCGCCCTCTTCGAACCGGCCCCGCCGCCGCTCTCGCCCCGCCGTGGCGCAGAGGGGCCCCGCGCCGCTCCGGCGGGTTCTGCCGCTCAGGGAGCCCCCTGCACGGTGTTGGAACTCAGCGGCCCTCCCCGCCATGCCGCCTTCTTTCCCGTCCGTTTCCCCCCCCCCCCCCCCAGGCCGCCATCCCCTCGGACGGTCGGCCGCCGGGGTACGGCAGTCGCTCTGATGGCGAGTGGTCTTTGGGAAGGGCTTTTGGGGATGAAAAGCAGCCGAGAAGAGATGCGCAGGAGCTGGGGGTTCGGTTAATAGGATTCTGAATAAATTTTAACGGAGTCGTGCCCCGGGGCACTTTATACTACACTTGAAAATAATCACCGCAGAAGTTATCCTACTCGGTACTTACGTATGTATGTATTTATACATTTTCTCAGTTGATGAACTCCGAATATCCGACTACCGACCTACAGGACGATCCTGCAGACGCTGATGTGCATGAATTAATTTTTACCAATGTGGGTATTTCTGGGCAAATGCATTTCCCCAGCGTTGGGCAGCTCCCTCACGCACAACGCAAACGACGGGGCGCTGGGTCCAGCCGAGCCCGTGGGGTGCCCTTTCAGGCGTGGGACAGAGGGCAACAACCTACCAAGTCACGCTGGGTGGACCGGCGGAGTACAACTTGATGCATGCAGTTGCTTCTACATATGGTTTTGCCAGCTACCTAGCTCCGTTCTCTAAAATATTTTTTGAAACCTCATTATATAGATGACACAGTGGTTTTCATGCGCAAGCTTATCAGCTACATCTGGAAAACAAAGATTGGCGCTTTGCTCTTTGTAAAACCTGGTTCCCTAAAATACACAGGTAGTTTTTCTCCCCCCCCCCCCCCTCCCGAGAGTAGTGAGACGTCCTTTACTATACCTAAATTACTTATCCTCACTTGCCAAATTCAACTATCTACAACGCTATTCCCATGAACACACCTTCTTACGCCATCCAGTTACTGTATTTAGAACCACCTGCAGTAAAAAAAATTATGTGAATAGAGCAAACAACTAAGAGGTCACAGTTAGTGTCATCAGATACATCTGTTTAGTTGCCCTTGGTGAAAGAGGGGTGGACCTCAGAAGAAACAGGGAACACCACCACCAAGTCTTGGTCTTTGAGGAGTTATTCGCACTTTTGGTCTATTTTTAAATGCCGCAACTTTGGGGTACACAGAGCCTAAGAGCTTTGGAGTCAGTGGAGAGGCTCTTATTGACTTCTCCAGGTGCTGGTTTAGGCCAAGGCAGTTTTAAAAGGTCTTAGAGAGACTTGGCTCAGCAATGCCCACATCCATCTGAAGCAAAGATTATAATTCCTTGGATCTTTTATAGGTCTTTTATTTATTTGTGTTGTTTCCACGTAATACACGTTATTCAAATACATTTTAACTGTGGTGTTTACCAGGTATAAAGGGCTCAATAAAGCAGAATTCAGACTGAAAATTATAAAACCTCATCGCCTTTTTATGGTCGCAGGTATGAAGAGAATGCAGAAATGCCAGTACCTGCCACCTCATGCAGCAGGGAAAATCTGCCCCAGCCTCCAGGCTCCAGGCTTTGCTTCCCTTCGGGTCCCAGCTGGGGGGGAAGGAAGCCTATCTCAGGCTCCAAACACAAAGTAATACACAAACAAGATAAAAATTATTGCTGGAGATACACAAAAGGCTAAAATCTTGGTGAACGGTGAGTGGCATTAGCGCAGGCAAAGCGGAGCGGTAAATATGCCAAAGCATCCACCAACAAGGGAGTCATTGCTGTGTAAATGCCGTTGTCCAGCAGCACCCACCCATCCCTCTCCCAAACGCAAACGGGGAACGGGCTCGGCGAGGTTAAACTCAAACTGCTGCCAGCCACCACGCTGGGGCACAGGACTTGCTGCCCTCCTGGTACGTATACCCTGTGCCTCTGTCTCTTCAGGCTGAACAAAGCATGAGGTAGTTGAAAAGGGAAAACACACTCAGCTAATTCACAAAACTCACAGTTACAACAGAATTAAGAATTAGCTTCTTGTACAAGTCTTATTAAAGTGTAAAAGCATGAAAAGCTACAGAAAACAAAAAGAAAACTCCCAAATTGTTAAACCCATCAGCAATTACAGCCTTTTTTTGTCTTTCTGAAATACGACAGGACACAAGACGTAGGGCACCAAGTGTACTTCACAAACCCACCGAATTGCCATGATTTTTTTCTAGTCCTGCCCTGATTAGGAGAGCACCATTTGAAGAGCAAGCATACCAACACATCAGCTGTTCTCACTCTTTTTTATTTATTTAAATAACATAATGCTGCTGACATGTCTTTAGAGTAAATTGTGTTTCTTATTGGAACTAGTTGCACTAGCTTCCATCTTGTAAAAATCCATGGACTTCAGTTTCACGAGACTCCTGACATCAGAAGGGTAAGTACAGGCAAAATCTGACCCTTAACCCACTGTCAAATTAAAGCTCACTTCTGAAGAAGTGCAGTCTTAAGAATAAATGCAAAGATGAAACAGCTACATGTATGGGCATAGTGCCTCTGTGATAAAAGTCTAATTATTTGAGACCTGAAAATACTCAAAAGAGGGTGTTAAAGGACACTGCTGCATGTTAAGCAGAAATATTTTCCAAAAATGCAAGGTAACCTGAACGTGGAAGTGGCTGCAAGACACATGAGAAGACTTATGTCTATTGACTCAATCCTGCACTATTTAAATTAATGGGAGATAAGAGTTTACACGCAGAAGACTGTGAACATTGCACTTAGAGATGAAATTCAAATTCATTGATACTCCTTCTGTGTCTGAATGTAACAGCCAACAGCCTCAGTTTCTGCTGCATTTTTTTTCGGTCTAAAGTAAATGCAAAGACTCTGAGACACCAACATGCATCTTAGCTTAAGGATTTCACAAAAAGAACAGGGGGTTTGGCAGTGTGAAACGATATTCTGCTGTTTCACTTCTCAAACCAGAAAAGATCTCACAGGGAGAGGCAGCAGGATAATTCAAAGTGAATAATATTCCAGTGGAATATTTGTGGGGGACGTGTATAGGAAAGTTTCACATATCTATAATCCATTTCAGTCCACTTGATAACTTTAGTTAATATTTTTTTAGTCCCATTGGCCTAACTTCTATTACATTCTAATGAAAATTATCAGATCTCTTAATTTTCTTAATTTTTTTGGAAGGAGGAATCTCATTACAGTTCTTTTCTCCATTCTCCCTCCACAGCTTTTGCCCCCAAAACTACTGCTTGGTGTTTGAGACTGAGGGAAGATTTGTAACAATAGCCCAGTCCTGTAAATAAACATGTACTCTACTCAGTTGAGCAGTCCTATTGAAGTGCATAATTTATGTGGACTTTACTCTTCCCAGCTAGGGCAACTATACTAGCTTGATTTACAAATGGTTAAAAAGATTAATGTAGAAGTAGACCATCCATAACAGTACGTGTGAGAGAGAACTTGTTGAAAAGTACATGTCCCTTAAGCTCCTCCCACCCTATACACATAAACTTCTGTCCTTTTAAGATTTACATATAATACCTATTGGTACAATCACTCAAAAGGACCTCAAGAAAAATACTATATTTTTCCTGTTCTAATATATTTATGTTATATTTGACAGACCATTGCATATGTTTTAATGCATTTTCCTTGTGGTAGTCTCCCTTATCGTGCATGAGGATATTCACACCTGTATAGGTAAAAGATAAGGAAATACTGTTGTAAAATTCACAAACATTGGCTGGACAAGATGCAAGAGCTGGTTTTGGAGTTACTATTTTCTTAACAGAGTAGGTTTTGAGCCTGTAGAAAAAATGCTTCTGAGACACATACTTCATGTTGTTCCATTCTTTTCTCTTTCTAACTGAATGGATAGAACTTTCTGCTTTCAAGTCTGATGTTGCATCAGTTTTACTCTCAATCAATCAGAGTTAGGCTCTGAATTCACTCGAGTTACTCTTTGTTTTTACAGGTGATGATGAGACCCAGACCAAGACGTCCATCTTACACCACAGATGCCTTCCAAACCCTCCCGGTGACAAACACCCTTATTTCCTATTGCAGACTATTCACATTTGTTAGTAAGTTGAAGGTACTGAGCATTTTGGATGCCCCAGCTTCCAGAAAAAAAGAAACGGTCAATTAGTTTTCAGATGGGACAGTTGTACAGTTCCTTACGGGCTCAGGCTGTCCACAGTGAACATGACCTCGTAAGCTTTTGGCTGTGAACTGTGGGGGTGGAGTTGTGACCAAACTAATGTGCTCATTTGGAAGTGAAGATACAGACGACATCACGCTTGAGCATCCCTTAGCAACCGGATTGAAATGGCACTGCAGCTTTTGAGGAGGTTGTCAGCCTTCCTTGCCACTGGAATAGCCTGTATTTCAGTTCCTGCCACAGCTGAGGAGACACAGCAGAGAAGACAAAATCTGTAGTTTAAAAAGTAAAAGCGATAGTGGTGATCTAACTGTACAATTTCCTTTGTTTCTGTTTATAGGAAATAGCCTATTTTCAGCAAGTCTTTTTCATGCAAGGATACAGAGCTCAATCTGGGGAACACATGAAACAAATGGTTCTTACAGCAACACCTTTATCTCTGATTTACTTTAGACTCTTTCCACTTGAAAACCTAGACTGTAAACTTTGTAACATTCCTCTCTATGATATCAGGATGAACCAAAAGAGAGTTAGGCTTGTGTGTGTGGAAAAAAAAAAACAAAACAACAAAAAAAACCCACTAGAAAAATACTCTCTGATTTAAAGCTGTCAAGGAGCAACAAACAAACAAACTATGGGTCATTTCACTACAAACCTGAAAATGCAGTTACAAGCACGCATCTCAGTTATCTCCTCTCCCTAGTCCTCACACCTGTGAGACTGTTCCAATCCTAAGAGTTTGGGTCAGAGCTGCTAATCATGTCAAGGTGAACTTTCAAGGGGAAGATAGTTTAATCTTTTTTCACTGAGAATCTGCAACCCTGTAATTGCCCCACAGCTGAATATATGCTATTGTAGGATAATCTCTATACCCTGCTTTCTTTAAAAAAAAAAAAAACAAAAACCAAAAAACCCTATGCATTCTTCTCCACTCTGTGATTCACTTGAAATTTATTATCTTTGTATATCTTTGTAAGAAATGAAGATTTTAGAGGTGCTTTTTTTTTCCTGCTAAGGTTTTCAAGGGATTTAAAGTACTGGAAAAAAACAAACAGTGAGTGAATTTATATTAGAAAGGTGCAGAAGAAGATCCCCCTGTGCATAGCACCTTTGAGGATTAAAATCTTATGCAGAAGTAAGATGTAGCTGTGAATTTTTGTCAAGGAGCCTACATTACCCAATGCTTTGTTTTGCTGTCTTACAAATTCACAGTGCCTTGGCTGAGTAGTTTGAACAGACTTCCCTCTTTCAAAAGCAGGGATTACCTCTGGGACAGATTGACTCTTTCAGTTAAAGGACATTTTTTAATAGCACACACTGTATATTTTTGTGTATTGATACCTCTCTGGTTTGAAGTCTGTTAAAATTTTTAGCTTTAGAAATACAGAACTGTGGGCCTTCATCCTGGGCCACAGAAGTGACTGGTAGTCGAGTATCAAACCTATCAATCTCAATGTATTTAATCCTCAGTAAACTCAGTCTTTTAGTTAGTTATATACAAGGATTAGGTAACGTTCTGATTTAGACTTAGATCAGTGTCTTCTTCATCTGCTTTGAACACTAAAAAGGCTCCCGTGGCCTCTTGCAATGACTCAGGTCTGCTGCTCACGCTTTCCTTAGATGGAGGCATCCTCCACGAGCTATCGTCCTGCAAAATCCTTTGGACTCTTGGAAGAACGAAACTTGGTGATAAAAAGGGAGACGGTTTCAAAGTCTCCAAGTTACCCTTTGACCTGCTGAACAAGGAACCCTTGAGTAATCTCAAGCCCATTTAAAGGAGAAACAAACAAATTAAAGCCAAACAATAATCTAAAAAGGAAAAACAAAGCAAACAGATTGGAATTGGAGCAAGAATCCAATGTGGGTTTTTTTTTCAGCTGTTTCCTTTGTGGCAGCCAGAACAAAAGTCACTTCAAAAAGCATTAAAAGGTAAACAAGGTAGGAAATTAAGCCATTATCAATCAAACCCAGGGAGGGCAAAGCAGGGTCATCAAGTAAAACGACAAGTTTGTCTGTCATATGAGAAAGAGTGAGCCTATCTGAACGCAATGAAACCAGCATTGTCAGGAAGAAATTAACGCACCACTAATGTATTCAATCAAGAAGAAACACAAAACACTTAAGTACAGATACTCCAAAACAAACAGAATGAAAAGGAGATACTTCCCTCTCTGGCAAAGAAGAATTTTTCCATACAGAGATTCTAAACTTGAGAAGGATTTTTGTTTTGTTTTTAAATAAAAACAAGCTCAAAGTCTACTAATAGAATTAACCGAGACCTTCCTTTAAACCAAAGGGAAAAAAAAAAAAAATCCTTGCCTCCCTCCTTTCACTTCGAGGCTTTTCCTCAGAAATATTAAAAGAGACTTTAAGGAACTCATGGAATTATGGAAATAACAGCCTCAGTGAGAGCTTTTCACCTAGTAGCTTTTCTTATTTTCTTGCAGGGTTTGTTTTTTTTTCTGATATGCCTTCTCACTACTCATGCATTCTGCACTGCATTTTATTTAAAAAAAAAACAAACCCTCTTATGTAACAGAAGTAGCAGCACATCCTAGCTCTCCACATAACACATATGGAATGCCGATTACAAAAAAAATTGGAACAAGTCTTTTCTCAGATTTAGTTTCAATATTTGTCAACATTCACTGCAGACCTACCCCCGACTGCAAACTTTTTTATAAAGAATTATTCTGCTTTAATCCTCGTTACGTTTGGGTCACAAAACCCACGGAGGCAGTAGTAGTAGAGGCTGTGTTTTCTAAATACCAGGTTATAGTTAGCTCTTGCAAAGCAGCACAAAAACTCCCAAGCCTTTCTCCTGCCGAGGGGGTCAGCAGAGGAGGAGAAGCTGCTGGCTTCACCTCCCCAGCACACAAGGCAGCCGAGCAGCCCGGCACCAGCCGCGGTTCCTACCGGAGCAGGATGGGACCTAGGGCTGAGCGTAAGCTTAGGCTCAGCCTGACCCAGCCTGCTCTCCAGCAGGACAGTGAGCCATCCCTCCGCGCGAATTATTATTTATTACTGACACTGCATTCTCATTTTATGGCACATAACAGGAAGGGGAATAAGAGGATTGTTAAAATAGTTCTTGCTAAGTTGTCACACAGGTTTTAATGTGCTGTAAACATTCCTCTCCTTCTTTTACATTTTTTTAAATAGAATGACGTTCGGGCTTTCACGCTCAAAATAACTTTACATTTTAGTGCTGGAAAACCACAATACTCTCAATACCAGGAGCCATTATTAGAGACGATCTGCAAGGAAAACAGAACTGTGATTTTGCTCCTCTGTCTCTGCACTGCTAAAGGACTGAAAATGTTCCCTTTCAGAAAGGGTGCTTTCTCCCATCTTTTTCTTTAGATGGAGAAACGTTAAGCTTAGATCCTAAAATTACATACAGACACAATTATAGAATAGGGGTCTTTTGTACCCTATTTTTCCTGGAAGAATCCGGCTGTCTGGCAAACGAACAGCATCATTACTTCTTAAGTGCCTTGATGTTAAATTAGAGTGCCCCACACACCCTAGGGCAGTTGCAGAATTTAGACCCTTTCCCAGCGTTCCAAATAAGTCTTTCTGGTGGGTTGGGTTTTTTTTTTTTTTTGTCTCTTAGATTTTAGAAATGTATATAAAACAATCGATTATCTCCAAGTCTTTAGGTGTGCAATGAAAGGTTTCCCTTATCGCTCTATCTCAGACAAAGCCAGGAACGACATCCATTGCCAGGGCTGTGGGAACCAGGCAGCAGTCGGGGACTGGACCTGGGGTCCAACACTGGGATTTTGCCTCTGCCACATTAAAACCAACAGAGGTGAAGGATTATCGCCTCCTATGGACCCAGCCCAGGGGGACGCTCGGGCCTGTCTGAACGCTCCCAAAATGTCAATGGAGAAGAAATGATTGTGGTGATCAAACAGGGGAACAGCATGCAGGAGACCTGATCTACCGCAGATGGTTCGATCCAGCACAGCCAGCAATCCATGCGTGACCTTGGACGAGCCACTTCCCCTTTCTGTGCCTCTTTTTCCAATTATCTTTTATCTGCCTCTCTCATATAGGTTGTAAGCTGTTTACTTCCGACATGTCTGCACAGTATCGGGAACCAAGGGGCCCTGATCTCACTGGTGACCTTTAAGCCCTGCTGCTACACGTTTCATCATAAAATAATTATTCAAAAAGGAAGCGATTTTTTTTAATAGTCTGTCTTCCTTTTCTTAACACCTCTTTAACTCAGACATTCTCAGCAACATTAGATGAGAAAATAGGCTTTGTTCAAAATCTAAACACTGTTTTTCTTAAATGAAAACGCTGAGAAAACAGCTAGTATTCTGTGGAGTCCTTCTCCCACAGGCCCTCCAGCAAAACCAGGGAAAGCTAGAATCAGCGTGATTGCTACATTCAAAGTACCAGACAAAGATACTTTTTATTTTGAAAATAGGAAAAAAAAAAAATGCCTGCACACTTCTCAGTCTTTCTTTGTAGACCATAAAGCACCGAGCAGGGCAGAAACCCGGTGCTGTGTTCTTTTGCAGGTCACCTCCAGGTTTGCTTTATGCTCTCTGGTGTTACAATAACGAATTTGTTTTTCCATTGCTCTGTGCGCGCTCTCTTGCGAGTGACCTATTCGCTTCTGAAGCAATCGGCTTTTTACAGCTCAGTCTACACTATGTAAACAGAAAGCAAGCGGCGCGGCTGAGCCCCCGGTCCTCAGCGGCGAGAAGCACGCTCCAACCCCTGGGACCCGAACCAGCCTTGGAGGCCGTTGTCCGCTCTCCGGGTGTCAGCCCGGAGCGACTGAGCTCCCTGCAAGCCCGGTGTGAACGAAGACTGCGACACTGCACGTGGAGAGACCCCCTCCCCTTTACTCAGTGGGATCGTAGCTGTGTCAGCGGAAGGGCTTTCTTTGGTGGAAAACCACCTCGCCCTCAGAACGGCCGAGGATCCGGGGATGCCGCGACGGGCAGGGGATCCAACAGCTTTTACCCCACTGCCTCCTTCAAGCTGCAGCTCCTCTGCCAGCCCATAAACACAAAGAGTGACCGGTAACCCGCCCTGCCCTCAGCCAGCACCCCTGGGTGACGGCACGGGGACATCTATCCCCCCCCCCCCGACACACACACACCCCTACCCTGTGCTGTGGGGCATTTGGAAGACGCGGAGTCCCTCCTGGCACCGGCAATCGCAGGCTGAAGGCAGGGCCCTCCTGCATGGCTGCATTTCACACCCTATATATAAAATACACAGCTGTACATTTATTCTGAAAAATTCCTTCTATGAATTGGTGTTACTGAGGGATATATATACTAACTCCATACATGTGAGAGTTAAGGAAGATTTGTCCAAGGAACTACTTCCAGAGGAAGTGCTGGGCAGCCACATTATTTGTGTTGTTTGAAATGATTTCAGGCTTGATAATGTCTCTTTATCAAAACTACACATGTGCTGAGCATGCACAGTGCTGTGTGTTGTGAGGCATACAGGAAGGGGTGGATTTAATTTATTTCTTTATTATGAATATCGTGGTGCTGTAAGGAGAATCCTGGCCGACAGCATGAAATAAAGCCAAACTTTCAGAGGATATTTTGGGGCGTGAAGTTCCTGTGCTGCCTTTTCGAATTCAGTCTTAAGTTCTACATTCCTAATCCTCTGTTCTGTCTGGACCATCTCATCAATGGACATGTGTACTATTACAGAGCTGAGCGAGTAACTCATAACGTTTGCCATTAATATTCCTTTGAAAGAAAAATGGAGTTTAAGCTTCCTGGGTTTGCTTCCCTTGAGTGAGGAAACTAGTGAGGGAGTTTATAAATTCACAGTTCTGGCAGGCAAAAGGGACCAAGGCAACTGTGACACACCAAAAATAGTTCTCCATCAAAATGATAACCCCGTTTTATTTTGTGAACATCACCTTGGCTATAAGGTTTGTTTACATTTATTCAGTATCATACCCTCCGTGGTAGATAAAAGCATTCCTGCTGCTGGAGAGACTCTGTACCCAGCTGAACGACGATGGCCGCAAAGCAGAAAAAGAGCCATCGTAATCTACCAGCACAGTCCGTCTCCCAACTTTCAGCCTAGAAATAAGAAGAATTAATTCTTCACCCTAAAAGCTGGCTTGAAGGGAAGAAAGAGGGCTAGAAAGAATGGACTTCAGACTCTATGAAAGGGACTGCATCAGCCCACACTGGCCAAGCTAATCAGAGGGACGGCATGAAAAGCCAATGGGCACAGGGATAGTGACCCAATCTAAGACACACGAGCTACAAGATTGAACTGTGCAGTAAAGACTTGCAAGAATGCTATTTTTCAGTGATCTGTATATGCTTAGTACTGTTTAAGCGTAAAGTTAAAAAGGCTAAGAAATTCCTCACCTAAGGATGAATAAAGGAATTCCCATTACCAGAGAGCTGAAGCTGAGATTATATTATGAAATTAAGAATGTGAAGCACCGAAGCAGTGCTTTCACTGCCTAAGAAAATGGACTGCAGGATCTCACTGCCGCAGAAAGGTCCTACAGGAGGTCTCTTGATAAAAGCATCAATGTGAAAGCTGTAAGCAGGAGCAAACGACTCAGGTAGGTAGAAGCACATAGATTCACTGGCTGGATCCAAACATTCCAAACTGGTCTGCATGCAGAGAAGAAGATGGGGCAAGACATGACAGTAATAATCTACCATGACTTGAGACCTCCTGCCCTAGTAACAATTATGTAATTGTTACAGTCTCTTAATACCTGAGTAAGAAACTTTTTTATTGCATCAAGTTCTCATGTCTAGACAGATATACATCGTGAATGAATCACCACTGACTAGCTTTGAAGACCCGAGCTGAAGAGCACTCCATGGTGTAAGCCACTATCTGGACACATCAACACTTATGGAACAATTTTCTGGAGACAGTTCTTTTGGTACATTACCCTAGGGTATATTGGCTGTGAGAAACTCTGGTTTTCCAGTAGTATCCTTAAAGGACTATGAAAGAAAGCAATATAGGCTTAGCAGAGAAACCTCTTAATCATAGAGACCTAAGTCCTAACACCCCCCCCCCCCCCCGCAAAAAAAAAACAAGACACAATAAAAAAAACCTAACAAAAACACATAAGCAAGGAACAAATTCATGGAAAAACCCAGGCTTGAATTCACTTCTTGGCCTGATTACGCCATTTCTAGCAGCGATGAGTCTGCCTCTGCTCTCTCTAGAAAGTTTTGCTTATTTGTGAAAGAGCATCTCTTCCCTAAATAATTTGAACCTCTCTTCTGCCCCTTTGCTTTGGTTTCAAAGGTTCTTTGTTTTGTTCCTTTCCCAAACTGCTAATCAGCTTCTCTGCAAAATGGTCACTGTCTTACAAAATTCGGTTCTTCAGTTATTCTGAATGATTCCCAGCTTTCTCATTTGTCCTCTTGGAGGTGCTCCTCTCCTTGGCAAGGACATAGGGCATCTCCAGCATGGGCCTATATTTTAATTCCACACAGACATTACAGCACAGGGCGAAGGATTCAGTGAAGGTTAAGGTGTTCTCAAAAACTGTGTTCTCAAAACCACAATTTGACTCACATATGCCCCCAAACAATCATACATTAGCAATTATAATGATCTTTAATTAAAAAAAGAAGTATGTTGCTGTTCTTACAGATAAGGATCTACAGAAATACTTGTATACGTGCCATGAAAGTCTATTTTTCAAACTACCTTTCAGTGAGGGAGTATTTAACTACCTTACCTACCTTACTTGAATCCTACTCTAAAATGAACCTCTTTGAAGTTTTCTTATTAAAAAAGCTTTAAAAATTAAGCAGTTTGTATTATTTTTCTATGAACCATATAATCTTCTTAAGTAGTAAAAAGTTAACTTTAGCTCGAGTCATTCCACTTGGAAGAAGGTGATGAAAAAAGCAGTAGATTCATGCATCTCGCCCTGCATTTTCTCTAAATGTAACATCTAACCCCTGATTGTTATAATTTTTCATGGTAAAGCTTTCTGAGTGTTTATAGCCAACAGACTTTGGCTTTTATACTGGAAACTCTGCTACATAAATGTCACTCATTTATATCCTCAGTTATAACAAAGTCATTAATGCAGCTGATTACTAAGAAACCTTATATTTTAGCAACTTGTCCTAGCTCTGGCACTGCATAATGTAAACACGTCTAACGCAGAGCATAAGAAAATTACACCTTGGACATGCTACTTTTTTTTAAACCAGCAGTAGAAGCTAAATTTGCACACTATTCTTGATATGAACATCAGTTGTCAGAGTGCTACGTTTTACTTCCAGAGAGCCATGATCACCTAACTACATTTTGTAGCTGCACACAAATTATTTTGTAGAGCATAGTTATCAATGTTTGGTACAGACAGACTGAAGAAACGACGCTGGGTTGCGGCTTGGATCCTAAGGTCCCACAAGATGAGAATTTGGGTTTGGATGCCACAGCACTGAAATTGCTCTTCAGAGATTCCATCGTTGTTGAAACCAGAACCCAAAAAAACTCCCCTCCTGGTTTTTAATCCTGCTCAGACACAACTATTGGAAGCAGGTTAAGATCTATGAACTAACAGATCTGGCGTCTTGCCACGTGCTGTATTAAGATGCCATATTTAGCTCCTCGTTCCCTAATATTCAGGCATTTAACCTGTTCCCTCCAGCACTTTCATCCACTTCCAGTACACTACTAACCAACACGGCTTTCACCCTTCTCTTTCTTTCTTTCTTCCATTTCTCTTAGCTGTTTTACATACAATTAGTGCTGCTATCCCATGGCACTGGGAAAAGTGACTGTTAACTTGTGCTCCCTCTACTGTCTGATGGGCTTTGCAGCAACATAGCAATGTATTGTGAGGAAACTGCAATTTCTTCTTGACAGAAAGGTCTATTACTTACTATAATGTGAACAGCTACTCTGTTACACTTATGAAAATGCATACTTAGAATATTAAGGTCCTAAACATGTAGATCTTCAACTAGCATATGACTTATCCAGAACTCCATCAAGTATGGCCATTTTGTCTTGCTCTCCTGGGACTGCCCAGTGTGAAATGAAGGAGCCTCATGAAGCAACTATGGCAGCTAGGATAAAATACTTTAGAACAGCCAAGCAGCCACAACTCCTACCAAAATCAATGTAAGCCACAAATACTTAGGTTCCTCCCTCCCTTAAAAGGCCAGGCCCTTTCAGTTTTGATTATTAGACCAGACAAGTCCTCGATAAGAGAACAGGTCACTGAGTTCCAAGTTCTGACCCAGGGATTTGTGCTGTGCTTAGACCCACGGCTTTTGCTTGACAGGGCCCCTCACTCCTTATTTGTCATGGAAAAAGCATCTTCGTGTTTTACACTGGCAGTAAGCATCCATAAAGTGGCGAGAGAAGGAGGAACAGGAAGAGACCTGGTGACCCTTCTGCGATTCCTTTTCATGAACATGGATGTTTTCCCCCTGCTTTTTGCAAGACAGATAAAAGCAGTGAAGACAACTTTAAATTACAGTTAGAAGCTCCTATCGAGGACTATGAAGCACGGAGCAGAGAATGAGCCTTGGAGTCAGCAGCGTCTACAGATCAAACAGTGAAGCACCACAGCTACTTACTGCTGGAGTACTTCATGTATGTTTTGATGTGGCTCACACCGATGGAGGCCAGCAGGTAGTATCCTCTCAGTACCATGAGGAGCATCAACTGAACAAATGATACCATACACTTATGGGTTTTTCAGATATGATCCGACCAAAGGGCCACTGTGGACGTGCCGAACAAACTATATGCACAAATACCATTGGTGTGCTTGTCCAGCCTCCTAGACGAGCAGGCTATCTATGCGAAATGGGTGCCTTATGTTAAACACATCCTGAAGTTCCCTGATTCATCGTGCATATGGTACATGAAGACTGCCTTCATATTTACATACAATGCCATAACAAGGTAACGTCTGTGAAGAAAATGAAACAAAACCCCAAAATGCCAAGCAGCGAAACCTCTTCTCAATATTCTCGAAGGACCTCTTGTGTGGCTTGCATGTAAAGCAAAGAGGTAAGGGACTCATGCCAGAGTCCCTGAAGAGGTTTAGGGAAGACCACTGGTAGGGAGTAAAGAATGCAGACGGATGGGACAGCTGAACAACACTATCCAGCTTTGATTTCTGGCCATTCCTCATGGAAAGCAGGCCAGCCAATTTCTAAAGATTAGGTGCAATTTGCCTGTCACATGGTCCTTGACACTGCTACCGAACCTGCTGTCTCCAGGAAGAAGCCTGTCACAGAACTCCTTGCGCAAGAAGGTTAGTTTCCAGCTGATGACAGACATTTAAGGATATGTCTCTTCACTTCTGTTGAGGAGGGTATTTTCAGGGCTAAGAGTATGGGGAAGGGCTGTGGACAGCCAATCACCTAAACAATTCTCTTGAATCCTTAAGGGCATGGAGTACTTTGTCCCTCTACTTTGCTGGAGCGTGCAGTGCCCGCAGTCTGGGTGCTATATCTATCCTTCCCATGGGTGATTCAGCAGCAAAGAATATTTACTGTTATTTAACAATGCAGTGGTCTACAGACTTGACTTATGACTCAACAGAGAATATATTGGGTGCAGACCTTTTAAAGAAATGATCAACAGATTATGCCTTGCATTTAAAAAAAAGGGAAATATTTTATTTCTTTTAAGAGACAAACATGCGAGTCTAACATGGATGAAGTGGAAGATACCTTCACGCTGTCTTTAGAAATAACAACTTTAGTTGATTACTTTCAGAAATACTTAATTAATATTTAGGATATTATGGATTAAGTGAAAGGTTTACACTGGATTCTGTCTGAAATGTCTAAAAAATAAGCCTTTAAGTCTTTGTTTATGTTGGCAAGTAACCTGGCTGAGTATAAAAGCCAAAGGCATGATTGACTACCTCACATATTTTACAACTATTACACTAAATAGGTATTTCAGAATTTACATCCTTACAGAAGAATCCTTAAATAGACTTTCTTATGGGGCTTAAACCAAACATACTTTGGGACATATTTCCTGTTTTGTTACTGTATTTAACTACACTTCAAGAATTAAATCTACTTTTCTTTAAACAAAGACCTAAAAATTTCACTTTAAGAGTATGGAGATCACATAAATCTATCTTGTTGTTTTTAATGCACTGAAATTGTTTAATGAATACCCACAAATCTTTATAAAAATCAAAGCAGTGAACACTTACTAACATATTAGTACTATGAGTATATTTAGCCCTTAGACACAAAAGGCATGCCTGCATATTGCCCAGAATGGAAAACTTCTGCAAGTAAAATTCAAATAATAATTAAATCCCAGTTTATTGATTAGTTGTGCCTGTTACTTTCTTCTGCCTGCTTTTAGATACTGAAAAAGATGACACTAACATTCATTTTCCTCTACCTCCTCTAGCATTGCGTGGGGCAAATTCACAGTGCAAATTCATGCAAAATCATGCAAACTTTGTAGTATTTAATATTCATCACCAACTTCGGCGTTGATCAACAGCTTTCATACTACCTGTAGTTAGAATTGCACATCAAATCTGGCACTGTGAAGACCTTGAAGTTAAAACGGGTGAGATGATAGCTTTTAAAGAAACTGTTGTGGGTTGCCATACTCCAGTTTCCTCAGTTTCTAGGTGAGCAAACCAACTGTCCCACCACCACTCGTGATTCCCTTTTATTTTCAGCGTTGTTGCCAGTTGATTGCACACACCAGTTACACTCCTTCTTAATCCTTCACAGGGGCTTTGCAACAGCTTTGTAACTTTCTTATCGTTTTTTAGTAAGAAAATTGATGTTGCTCCTCCTCACCCCTAACTGCTCAGCTGCACTTTTCATTTACAGATGGAAAATAGAGCCTGTTTCTACAGTGAAGGAAAAAGAGGATACAGTCTTATAAGCCCTTGGCAGTGAAAGGAATCTCCCCCAGCACTTATTTTAAGAGGTGAGACTCTGTTATTGCAAAACTGGTTAGAGCTAGAGAAGTTGGTGGCATCCTGCAGGAGCCCATTTCTGCAACAAACTGAAGAATTGTATTTTAATCAGAAGTCAGTCACAGCTTCTACTTTCATTTGATACACTTGAAGGTACTTCAAGTACCTTCTTTAGTTCTGGGAACTAAATTCAGCTTGTTAAACAAACCCTTTTTCTGCACATTTTTTCTGTAATGCGTGATACAACTTCTTCATACACAAGTGTTGGGAAGGAACCAGATTAAGTTGACACTCAGGATGGCTGGATTGGTAAAATCCATTGGGGAATAGTTTTCAACAGCACCTGGAGACCAGAATTCGAAAGGCACCTTTGTATCTAAAGATGCACGTAGACGTTTGGAAGGGCTTCCAGCTGGATCTATTTGCCACACCTACCACAGTATTTGAAAAAGAATCCCATTAGGAACTTTGCTGTATTTTTAGGCAACTAAATGCCTCTAAATACTCCACGTTATATGACTTAGAATCTACATTTTATTTTTAAAAGATGTTGCAAGCGACTCAGAAACGTAAGGCTATAGTTGGCACCAGTTGTTGCAGGAATACGTGTTCCCACTCTGTGCCACAGCAGCCATCGGCTGAGTGGGGCTGCCGATGTCCCCGACATGCTTTTTGGAGTTGTACTTCAGGCTTTCGAGCTCTTTGCCTGGATTCAAAGAAAGGAGGCTGAGTGTTTATGACTTCCTCCTTCTGTTTGCATATTTCAAACAAGCACCCACAAACGAGTACTTGGGAAGATATTTAATTGGGAAGCTTACATGCTACACGTGCATAATATTAATGCACAGCAAATGCTAATGCTGTATTTTTAATATATCTAAACAGAAAAGCACCTGCCAGCAGGCACAGAAATCTCATCGTTACTTCAAAGCACTATTTCTGAACATTCACTGATAGCAGTTGGTATTCTGTGTTTATTCAACTTTTCATTTCCTTTTTTTGTAGCTAGAACTAACATTTTAAGTCAAATCCCTCTGAGCAGAAAGCTGTTCCCTCCTTTTCTCAAACGACTGCTACAAATCTTCTAACTAATGTAGTGCAGAATACCTCTTGTGAGGCATGGATATTTTTCCATTTGTCAGGGCATGATTCTAATAAAAATTACATATATATGAATATATCTGAGCTTGAAATAAGGATTTACTCACAACTGCAAGCACACAGAGTCCATCCAGAGGGGATTCAGTGTTCTCTCAACCATCCGGGGTGCACGCACCAACATTCACACCCAGGCCAGACGTATGTACGTAATTCTACAGAAATCTGCTTTATTCACAAGTATTCTTCTGTTCTAGTTATTACCTCATGTGAAAACGTTCTTTCTGTAGTCCTCATAATTTTCAGAATAAAGAATCCAAAATGAGTTGCAAGACCTGTGAGCATTCACTGTAAATCAACAAACTGTATGTATAAATTTAGCCTATACAGTATCCAGCCAAAATCCCACAAACTGCTCTGAACTTTTTTTTCTTTCTTTTTGCCAGCTATCTTTTGCAAAGCTGCCATCTTCTGCTTTCTTGCAAATTCATGGTTTACAGGGGGTTCTTGTTTCTGCTGCCTTCTCAGATTACAATTTCTTTTGTGTTAATTAAGCTGAAAAATTGAAAGAATGTCGCTGACTCTACAAAGAACACAAAACAGGCTTGCTTGAAAAGCTAAAAATAGATTGTTCTGTTCAGAAGACAGACGACTCAGTCTTCAAACTATTTGTACAATGCGAATTAATTGCAGATGGCCAATTCATTTATTTAGACCTCTGTGACAGAAATGAAAGTCCTACTGCGACTGATTATGTGCATAAAGCTCCTTTCAGGTAGTTGGGTCTAGTCAAAAAACAGGAGGTAGCATATTGTTATTTTCTGGAAGTCAATTTGTCAAAAAGTTTTTTGATCTGATTCTCTCTCTCCAGTCTCCTGGTCTCTCTCCCAAGAGCTCGGATTTAAAACGTGCGACTGATGTGCACAAACTAAAAGTCACAATGGCCCGCTCACATTTACTTCTAGCATTCACAGTATATGTTGTAAATCAGTTACATTCCTGCAATTAAAATTACATTTTATAATGATGTAAAAGTTGTAACAAAACCCACCCAGGTTATTCAACTTATTTGAAATTAATGCCATTTTTCTTTTTTATGCTTCAGTATTTGTTTTAAATAGTATTTTAATTTTCCTTTTTAGTCTTTCTCCTTAAAAGCAAAACAAACTTTAATTTAAAAAAATAATGTTATTGATTCAATGGGAGAGAATTCAGGAAAATCGAAATGGAAGCTGATATTCTATCCTGGCTTTTATTGTTAGATAAACGGGAGGTTTCCAAAAATACCATCTATTAGACTAGGGTCTATAAACTGTAGCTGTGAAATAAAAATATCATTGAACTAGATAAATTGTTTGGGATACAGAATGATCTGTACTAGAACTCTACAGCAGATCCTGAACAGCATGAGGCCTCCTTTGTGCTAGAAAACTAGAAACGTTGTCATTTGGGAGTCTAAATAATGCCAAGAAAAAGAAACTAAATATCAGAGTCCCTTGTCTCCAACTCCAGTGTCTCTCCTTTGCAATTTTACTACTTTACAGTCTCTAAATCCTTGTTTGTGGTCTTGCTGACTTGAAAAATGTGCAAAAGTTGATCCACACAGGGTCTGAGCTAACAGGGCTGTAGGAAAACCTCGCAAGAAGTTTCAGGTGTTACAATATCTGGCATGCTGATAGTATCACAAGTATGACATTTTTCTGTTACTTTTTTAAAATAACATAATGTTGCTGTCTGCATTTCAAAGCATTTACATTGTATCTTAAAGTCTTTAAATCAAGACCGGTGCTTTTTAAAGGCATTAAGTCTTATAAGCCAAAACTACAGCTTGATGCAGAAATGAATTACATTTTCTGCCTAAACAATCATAATCTATTAAAATTAAAATACCAGTCCTCTCCACTGTTCAGGGTCCTTCTGAAATACTTCTTATGAAGTTACTTAAGCTTATTGGTTATCATAGATTTAAAAGGGGGCAGACATCCTCTGCCCTATATTTTAAGCTATATTCCTTTGCTGCGACTTCACCCAAACTCCCACCAAGGTCAAGGGAAACAATTTGTTTTCAAGCAATACAAAACAGGCCATGCAGTTCAGCTGCTGCATCTTCTTTCTGTTTTTATGGATTAAAAAAAAAAAAAAAAAAAAAAAAAAAAAAAAAAAAAAAAATTTAAATAGAGCTACAAGCTTCCTCACAAGAAACAAATCCTTTCCCAAGGAAAGAAATGTTGTAGGATGCCTCTCAAAGATTTCCTCCAACATGCATGCTTCAAAACGTTTTTCATATATTTCCTGGAAATACAGGTGATACCCGACATAGAGCAGAGGACAATAAAGCTGCTAAATAACAAAGGTCACCTGCCTTCAACTACATCTATAAAAAAAGGTTGAGATATCCCGTCGGTTCAATCCAGGCAGAGATTTACTGAGGCTAGGATGATGGGGAGGGGGACACGCACAATGTTGCTATACACGACCCACTCCTGCTCATGTAAAGAAGTTATACAGGCCCCCACTTAATTTTGGTGGAAAACTGAAATTCTTTGGCCACACATGTAGAGGAGGAATCTGCTGTTGTCCTTTAAGACATGTAGTGAGGAAAATGCTATTGGGGAAACACTGTCAGGCAGCAGCCGGCATACACCAACCAACCGTGTCCTAACGACGAGACGCTTGAAAAGGAAGAGCAACAAGCCTCCTGATTTTTTTTATTTTCCAGTGTGGATTTTTTTTATTTATACTCTGTGGTGTGGCAGACTCCATAGGGATCATGTCCTTACACAAGCACATCTACCTCCTCTCAAAAAAGAAACATCTTTGTTTACTTAAACTGTTTTTGTAAGACCTAGTTTTTGCTGGTTCTAAAGAGTTTTGCCTTGCTTGTAAAGTAAACACCAATATCTTTGACAGAAGCACCACGTTTGAGTGCCCACAGAGTGTCTTGGTAGACCTCGTAAAGGTGACACATATATATGTGTATATATATATATGTTCACTGCTTGCTGAGGTGAATCATGTCAGCCAAGGTCTTTCTAATAAATGAAATGCTTTCAAAGCATTATCTATTAAACATAGAGGACATCAGGTATGGAAAATTTTTGCAACAGAACCAGAGCAGGGTCTGGGGCTGTGATATAAACCAGTACGTGTATCAAATGTCGGGGCTGCAAAAGAGGAGCTCCACTCAAGACCAGGCTAAGAGAGTTGAAAGTTCAAGACAATGCACAAAATGCAGGAAAACACATGTGGAATACCCCCCCACCTACACACAAGACTCTCTGCCCTGCAACTAAATACCCAAGAGGTGAACCACTCTGTCCCTTCTGTAGTAAGGTAAGAGCAAAAAAGCAAGGAAAGCAAATTAATTGTTGGAGTAATAGTCAATAGGCTAAGTTATCATATGAACACATTTCTCTGATTGCAAAGGTTGTTACACATTTGTAACGAGAAGAAGAGTGATTAAGTGTCTGTAATTTATTAATTTCTTGCCAGGACACCACCAGAAGGTACAGCTTGCCTGTAAACCAACAGCTCAAAAGAAGGCACCCCAATTCACTTTTCAGCAGTGACAGCTTCGTTACAAAGCCAGAAAGTGATTTTTTGTTAGTGTTTAATGGGTAAAGATGAAAATTCAGTGTCTGTGTTGTCATTCTGATGATCCATGGCAGCAGGAGGAAAAGAAGAGAGAGCAAGACAGCAAGACAGAGACCACTTAAATAGTGCTTTACCATTTTCTTCCAGATGTGTAAGATTTGGGGCTAGCAGGAATTTTAGTACACCTTCTCTCTAGCACTTTGGCTATATGTTCTTAAATAACTTTTAAACTCGGAGGACTGCTAGAACTTAGCATCTTCCCAGTTGACAGCACAAATAGGAGAAGCATCAGCCCAGCACTCCTTCTCTGATCAGGTTTGTCCCTTCTCCAGTGCTCCACACTGGCTTATTGAAGCACCTCTGCAACTCATGAAGGAGAATGAAGTCCGAGAGTTTACAGTAGTTCTTGCATATCTACAGCCCCTATCCCAGCAGAAATTTGTCTCTCTGGATGTAATCAGAGCTCAAAGAACAGCCTGTCTTTTAAACCAAGATGACAGAAATCAGGTTCTGCTATTAAAAAAAATAAAAATGACAAAACCTGCCTTTGTACAGACTGCAAGATTTCTCAAGTATTGAAAATCAAGATATCCCACTGTTACTCAGGATGACTGAGGAGCTGCAGCATTCATGTTTTCAAAGGTTGCTGTCTTGTTTTTATTTCTCCATCAGGTTGCATGAAAGGAGCACTTTCTTTCATTTTGTTGAAAATCCAAACCATCAAATAAATATCAACATGGTTAAACTTAAATCAATCCATCATCCTGTAAATTTTTAAATAAATCAATATACTGTTATGTTTTGAAATGGTATAAGATGAATTTCTCCCCCTCTATAATTCAAAACCAGCCTTAACCAATTACTTCAAACTTTTCCCCAGACGAGACACATCTCCTTTGGCTCAACGTTTCACATGAGAATTTTCAAGCCAAAAAGAGGTTCTTCCACAGACAAAATTGGAAATGAGAGATTAAAATCACCCTAATGATAGGTACTGGGTTATGCCTTTCAACTATGGATCCATGCCCATATCTCTATAATTGTGACAATATTTTTCCAAGCAGAGTATCATGTTGTATGTAACACTGAAACTTCCTGGTCTCTACTCCTTCTCCGCTGCATGGTTACCATCTTATTTTTATAAGCATTCCATTCTGGGGCTGGCCCTTCAGCTTTGGCAGAGCCAGGCAGCTTCTGCTTTAAAGCGGCTATTTTGCAACTAGCTGCTGCTTGCTGCATCTTTCTTTTCCAGCCAGCAAGTACCTGTAATGTTTTCCTCTCCAGCTACTGAGAAAATGGCACATTCTCACAGGTGCTGCCCCTGAAACAGGGCACGTGGTGAGAAGAACCAGCCGTGACCTGGACCATGCAAGGAACTACCAGGGTGGGTTTCATATCTGGTTTCTTTTTGGAAGGGCTGCAAAATGGCTGGTTTTAAACAAGTTCATAAAAAAAAAAAAAAATTATAGAGTCACATCCTGCTCATGCTGGCACTTCGGTTGCTGGACTAGTCAGGCTTGCATCAAAGGAAGGTTTTCATTGCCACCCCAAATCAATGGATAAACATCAGGGGAGCCACAAACAGCACCACCAGGCACTTCTGAACACTTGCTGGCTCAAAACTAGTGGTCAGCAGGGCAATGGCAGCAAACTTTGCTTAATATTTTAAGCAAAGTAACTACTGTATGATTTAACTTTACTTGGGCTGCTCTGTAGCGAGCACCTGGCCCTTTAGAAATAATAATTAATGTTCTATATTTTCTTAAAAGCAAACAAATAGAAAACCCAAATGAGTGGATTTAGAACACCCAAAATGCTAAGCAGTGCCTGGAGGGGAGGTCTGCCCGTCCCGGGCTGCCAGGGCAGGAGCCTTGTTCATACAACTAATTGCTCACAGGACAAAGCAGCTACCTTGTCCTAGAGGTAGACATGGTTGTTTCCTTCCCATTTTCCTCAGTCTTTTAATTGCTGCACAATTAGAGTCACACACACACGCACAGGTGAACACCAACCAAGAGAAAAATTCAACCACGGTCACAGTCCCAGAGGCACCTCAGCCTCCTGATACACCCAGGAGCCCTCAGGACATTTTTGGCTGATCCTTACTGCAGATCAGACAGCTGCATCAAGGCAGTAAGTACATCATGGATTTTTAGCAGAAGTTACTCGCTGCTCTGGCAGGCAGTAATTAGATTACGAGAATTACAGAAATGACAGGCTGGTTGTCTACTTGCTGTATGGGCAGCCTGCAACAGCTTGGAGAAGAGTAAAGCATTCAGATTAGTATAGGGATGAGCTCAGTGTAAATCCAAATAATACCAAAATAATATGTATTAATAAATAATACCTCTGAACCAGCACATTTACTGCTGCAATGCTCATCCTTATCCTCTACTGGCTATCTCACCAAACTACCAATGCAAAAGGTGCTGTGTATGGGGCCCTCTGGTCATTTGCTTTTCTAGAGCATCTCAGCATCGCGCTTTCCCCCGTGCCGTATCCCTGAGGTACACACTTCTATTAGAAAATCCCAAATAGGTGGGAAGATGCTGGGAACCTGCCTGCATAAAGGCTGCAAGCGTACCTTGCAGTGGCAACTGCAACGGCAGCGTTCCAGATACTGGCATACAAATGAACATAACAAGCATTCAGCTTTGCTTACAAAATTCCCATATTCAGCACTGCCACAACACATGGCTTTAAAAATTAGACCAGGGTTTTCCCATATATGGGAAAGCTGACCTGCCACTGTTGTACCAGCGTCGACCCGCTCCCCGGGCAGCACGCAGAAGAGGAGCCGGAGCCTTACAAACCCTGTCTGCCGCTTTTGTGCTCAGCAGAAAATTTGGGTGCTCCCTTGAGCGCTCTGGGGTGACACTGCTTTGCAAGAAGCCTGTAGCCACATTATTTCTGTACTGGGTTCACCTGCCAGCTTGACCGAACCCATAACAACAAAGTTAGTACGTTTTTCCAATCCTTCTATCGTAAGTTGCATTTGTACATCCATTGCTTCTGTGCCTAAAGCGGGGCTGACACTGAGGTCTAACCATCTCCATCCTCCCCTGGGCTTGGGCTTTACTCCCTTTGGAGGCTCCCTGGGACCCGTCGGGCTCAGGACTTCCACTCGAGACCCCCGTGTTGGGTCGAGGGACCCTCTGGGACAAGTTTTAATGCTCACGCCATGATGCACGAAACCCTGAGAGCGACCGTTTGTAAGATCAGTGCTAACAGACGTCTCCCTCGGGCTGCGTGAAAGCATTTGAGCAAGCACGTTGCTGCAGACCTCGTGGCTGCGGAGCTCCCGACGGAGAGCGAAGGACCACGCAGGGGCTCCCTCTGAACCGCTGGAGGCAGCTGTCAGTGGTTTTTTGGGAATATTCCATTGTTTTGAATGTATAGAAAGTGCAGAGAAACCAGTGCCAGGGACCGCGGCGGAGCAGCCAGGGCCACTGCCGGCAGCTGGAGACTTCTCACTGGGAACAGTTTCTTCCGTGGGTTTGGTAACGCACGTTGCATTTAGTACTTCTGACTCAGTCAAACAGCCTATCTGCTCGCAAAATCCTAACCCCGGGTAGCTGTATGAGCAGCAGTGTGTATTTATAAACTCCTTACAAAAAAAGGCAGGATGAGCAGGGCTGGGGCTATCCAGCTGCAGCTCTGGTTATGCCAGACAGCTGCTCTGTCAAAACTGCTGGGAGAAACCTCGATTCTTTGCAGGGGATGCCCTTTGATACTCGGCAGGAGACCGTTTTGGCAGCTATATGCTGCCTAAGGGAGAGATCTTTGAGAGATGATTTTTTAAGATACCAGTGGTATGCACTGGATACCTGGCTACGTACTTCTGACCGCGAGGGATTTGCAGAGGGGAAAAAAAAAAAAAAAAAGAAAAAAAAAAAATTGGGGTAAGCACTATTAATCACTACATAATCATGACTAATTTTTTTTTTCCCTCCACAGTTGCTAAAAATCAAGCAAATCAATCACACGTGACTTTTGAGCTTCCCGACACACATTTTATACTCTGCAGGTGTCAGACCTGCACCAGGGGAGCCAGGGCTGGGGGCTGCCCCGCGGGAAGGAGACCCACCCACCGACCCCATCAGCTGCGTGGCAGGACCTAAGCTGCAGAGTTACTGAGCAAGAGTAAAGACTTCAACAATTAAAACTAGTATCTCAGTATAGTAACAGAACTGGCACAATCTGACAGAAGAAATTAAAACTGTAGGTTGGTAATCTCTCTCAATTCTGTTATTAACATGGAAACAAACTATTTAGGTAACTGAAAGCCTTGCATCACTTTAGGATATGTTAATTACATCAGTGGTTTTACTTAATAAGTTTCTTTTTCCTTTCCAGTTTTCTAAAGCCTTAGGAATATT